>NW_006287811.1:41253-56305 GCF_000327345.1 Myotis davidii
GGGCCTGGGAGAGGGAGGGGAAACCCAGCAGGAGGGGCTGGGAGAGGGAGGGGAAACCCAGCAGGAGGGGCTGGGAGTGGGAGGGGAAACCCAGCAGGAGGGGAAACCCGCCACAGCGCCTGGGAGAGGGAGGGGAAACCCGCCACAGCGCCTGGGAGTGGGAGGGGAAACCCAGCAGGAGCAGCTCAGAGTGGGAGCGAAGCCTGCCTCAGCTGGTTTCGCTCCCCTCTCTGCTTGGCTCCAGCCACTGGAAGCCCTATTCTTGCAGGAATCTTCCTGCAATGGGCCTCTAGTATTAAATAAAGTTTGGTTAGCAATGGCAGTATTGGTAACTTACATAGAAAAACAATATGGTGTGTATCCTTAGATGACTGGCATTTGAAATGTCTTTGTAAAGTTCATCTATTTAGATGTTTCTCCCCTCTATATAATATTTTGCTCTGTGAGTATATGAAAATTATTATTGTATCTACCTTTAAGTGGATAATTTTTATAATCCTCTTGTTTTGTTAGGATACACAATTCTCCTTCAAATACATTGTAGCCTTTATCAGATGGTTGCAAATAACAAGGACACCTTATAAGGAATCTTTGAAATAATGGGATATTTTTATCTTGTTCTAAATATCAAGTGGTTTATATGGCTGGCTAAATTTTATTTCTTGAACTTTGAAAAATGATGGCATCGTTTTAAAAAAAAATTTGAAGGATCATTCTGTTCCACATTTTTTTGGTGTATTTATTATTTTTTAATATCAGTAGAGAAAGGGACCAGAGAGATAGAAACATCAATGAGAGAGAGATATATCCATCAGCTGTCTCCTATATACCGCTCCTGGGGATTTAGCGGTATGTACTTTGCCAGGAATTGAACCAGGGACCTTTTATTTCATATGTTGACACTTAACCACTGAGTAGCATCAGCTGGACTGCTTAGTGAAATTTGCTGTTAAAATTTACAATATAAAAAAATTAAAACATTATCTTTTTCAATTTCCAAATTAATTGGTATTAACTTACCGGGTGGCGGGAAGGTTTTGCAGGGGCTTCAAGAGCAGTTTCTACAATGAGCACACAAAAGAAAATATAAAAACAAGCAGAAGATCAGAAAACAATCAGTCTCTGGTGGGAAGAACCTATAGTTTTTAGTACCAAAATGCTACACAAATTGCCTACTCAGAAGCCCCAACTTCTGAGGTGAGCCTTTTGTGGTAATATCAAAATAGTAAGTTCACAATATAGCTCCAAATTGGAAATACACTTCAAAATTATTCTCATATATAAAAAATAATTGTGATGGGCAGTAATCACCAATCCCTCCTGTGAAAATACCAAAGTGTTTTGTTTTTTTTTCCATTTTTTTTAAATAAAAGAGACATGTTAGTCAGAGAAGGCAGTGTCTTGTTTAATGCCACTTAATATGCCTTGCATAAAGTCATGTAACACGAAGAAATTAATTACTATTTAAAGAAATAGTACTCAGTTCTATTATCAGGGGTCTGTTGAACACCTCATGACCACTTTACTCAAATTCATCAGTCTCTTGCACTAAAGGAAAATAAATTTCCAGGAGAGGGCTCAATGAGTTTTCTCCTCACACTAAGTTTTTACTTTAGTGGACTGAGAACTGGCCAACAACAAAATCATATTGGAATATTAGATCTAAAAGACGTCATTACCCCCTTAAATCTGCATTTAGCAAACATGGAATCTGACCTCCAAAATAATACTAAGTAAATACCTTTAGTCATAAATGAACAAAAAGCTAAGTTCTTCTGCTCATTCTAACCCAGCTCTCTGCCTCCATCTCTCTAAGGTGGAAATGAGAAAAAGCAATCTACTAATGTCATTTTAAAAATGGTGTTTGTAGCATGCACATTCATTTTGCCAGTTTAAATATTACAAACCTAATAAAACAAGCTGCTCCATTTCGTAGTAGAAGTTGTCTCCTGCATTTTCTGAGATGTATAAATTGCTTCACTTAGAATTGGAAATGTACTCACCAGAATAAAGAGGAAATGCCAAGACAATGATAAAAATAACTTTGAGCCATGATGAGATGAAAGACATTTTATCAAGTCTGTAGAAGAAACCAAAATACGTGTTTACAACACCTGACACAGAGACAAATTGCCTTTTTCTAAAGGAAAGATTCTTACAGGCAGAAGATCTGCTACTCTCCTAGATTCCCTTTTTCTTTTCCAAACCACAGGATCAAGAAGACATACATGTGAACAGAAGGCCTCATAGAGACTTGAGAGAAACAGCAGGACCCATCCTCAGCACACTTAAGAAGGAGCTGTTCATTCCTATCCCTTGGCTCAGCCCACAGAAGCCTGATACCTCTTTGGCGGTCGAATGACCCTTTCACAAGGGTTGCCTAAGACCATACAGGATATCAGATATTTACATTATGATTCATAACAGTGAACATTATAGTTATGAAGTAGCAACGAAAATAATTTTATGGTTGGGTCACAACATGAGGAACTGTATTTAAAGGGCCAGAAGGTTGAGAACCACTGAAAATATGCACGTTGAAATCGCCATTTTTCTTCAGAATATAGAAACATTTCAGGAAGGACTGACCTGGAGCAGGCCTCACAGCAATGCTGCACACCATGGCCAGCCTATAGATTCCCCACCCAACCTCCCTGAAACAGGAGGTAGTGGAGCCTGAGGCATACAGCTCTAGAGATTGAGCCTATTTTGTTCACCTTTCTTTGTCAACCACTTTCACACAGCTGAGAAATCTGCTTTACTGGCTTGCCAGTGAGGAGCTTGGTCGAGATTGAAAAAATGGCTCATAATAAGATAAGACAGAGGTATTATGTGTTGTGCCTAGTGGTTAGAAAATAGTTTGCGAGAGATGCCACAAAAATAATTCTCAATAGGATTATTCCCTCTGAAGGGAGTTTGGATGATTTTATGATATACTCAGAAGTATGGAGTGGGGATAAATAAACAGTGCTTTGAGCCCTAAAATGGAGAAGTGATGTGAAAGCTTTTCAAGCTACTAAGTTGTTAAAAGAAAAGGGGGGGGGGGTAATCCAAGCAAGAAAGCAAATAGTAAGTTTTGTAAACTGTTATTAGATATATACCTAGGCTCTTTTATTTTGCAACACTAGAACCACATTGACTCAATTGGAGATTTGGTTTTTTAAACTTGTTGATTTTTTTTTAGGTAAATTGTGATTCTCATAAAGCTGTAAATAATAGTACTGAGAGTTTCCAATTTCCCCCAGTGGGGACATCTCATAAAGCTGTAGTACAAATTCACCACCAGGAATACTATAAAAGCTCCCAGATTAATATCAGGCAGTCAGCTTTGGGACCTAGGCTGGAGTTCAACATGCAAATATTAAAATCATGAGAGAAAGAGGGCTCAGAAGTGAAATTGAGACTACAAGGTATAATGCCCTAAATTATATATTGTACTAGAGGCCAATGCACAAAATTTGTGCAAAAGTACGTGTTCCTTTCCCCAGCTCCTGTTATCAGCTTCCCTCTGGCACCCAGTACTCCGGCTTTCCTAGCAGCCCCGATTTCATCTGCAAGGTTGTCCAGAAGTACGTCCAGAAGGACTTCCAGTCTAATTAGCATCTTACTATTTTGTTAATTATAGATCATTTGAGGAATGAATGAAGAAAACAAGATCAAGACCAAGTCAGTATAGCCACGCTGACATAAATACAGTCTGTATACTTAGGGTGACAAAATTAGTTCAAACCTAAAACAGAAACGCCAATCAGAAAGGATATATGCACCCCTATGTTGATAGCACAATTTACACTAGCTAAGATTTGAAAACACTTAAGTTCCCATTAGCAAATGAGTAGATTAGAAAACCGTGGTACATCTATACAATGGAATTCTATGCTGCTGTAAAAAAGAAGGAATTCTTACCATTTGCAACAGCATGGATGGCACTAGAGAGCATTATGCTAAGTGAAATAAGTCAGTCAGAGAAAGATAAATATCACATGATCTCACCCATTTGGGGAATATCATAAACAACATAAAATGCTGATCAAAAATAGAACCAAAGACATAAAAGCATGGAACAGACTATACAACCTATGAGGAAAGGTGGGGGCAGAGAGGGAGTAAGAGATCAACCAAAGGACTTGTGTGCATGCATAGTAGCAAAACCAATTGATACAGACAGTAGGACAGTGAGGGTTTGTGATTGGGGGAGCGGGTGGCAGAAGAGAGGTCAATGGGGGGGAAAGGAGACTCATGTAATATTTTAAAAAATAAAGAATTAAAAATAAAATAAAAAAATATGTCCTATCAGTATGTGAATGGGTAAATAAACCCTGGTACAACCAGCCAATTGACTGTTATTCAGACTTAAAAACACATGATCTATCAAGCCATGAAGACATGGAGGAACTTTAATGTATGTTACTAAACGAATTAGAATGAATCTAATCTGAAAAAGGCTACCTACTGTATAATTCCATCTACCTGATATTCTGGCAAAGGGAAAACTATGGAGATAGTAAAAAGAATAGTGGTTGTCAGGGATAGGGAGGTGGAGTGATTAATAGGTGGAATACAGAAGAATTTTAGGGCAGTAAAAATACATATGATAATGATGAATATATACCATTCTATATTTGTTCAAACTCTTAGAATATACAACACCAAGAGTAAACTGTAATGTAAAGTATACAGACTTTATATGAATATGATGTGTCGATGTGTCTGCATCATTCATAACAAGTGTACCACTCTGTTGTTGATGTTAATGGAGAAACCTGTGGATGTGTAGGGCAGGGGGAGATAGGGTATATAGGAAATCTCTGTATGTTTTTTTCAATTTTGCTCTTAAATATGAGCTCTTAATAAAAATAGAGTGCATGAGATTTTTTATTTTCTGATGCATAATTCATTATTGCAAAAGTTGGAACTATGTATATGCTGGAATATAAAAGACTGAATTATCTCTGTACCTACACACAGTAGAGTACCATACAGCTCATTAAAAAGAAGAATTATAGTCATGAATATGTATGCTTCTGGATTGCTGAAATTCCTATATTTTCTCTGGAGAGGGTAATAACTTATAGTTTTACTTTCTAATGCATCATTAATATTGCAAGAAAAAATTATTTTTTAACAATTTATGAAAATGAAATGTTCTCTGTTTCCTAATAAGTGAGAAGTATTTTACTGGCATCATAAAATCAACGATTTAAGCCAATTTAGTCCTGCACAAATAAAAGATATTAAATAATTTTGTATCTCCAGTATTTGCACATCTGCTGTGAGAAGTCATGGATGCAGTTCTTATAATGAGTGCACAACATGTCATGAGTGAGACTTTGGCACTGACTGTACATAGAAAGTCAAATTGCCACAACTACGTAATGCTGATTTCTACAGTAGATCTAACTTTGTCTCAAAAATCATTGTATTATTTAAACTGAACAACAATTTTATTTGAAGATATTGTTTTGTTATTGACATTTTCTAGATGTAGAAACTGAAGATGAAGAAAGATAATAACTTGCTAACATCATTTTAATATAAAGGGAATTAACTGAGACTGATTATTTCAATGCTGTTTCCAGTGTCCATGCAGTTGCCTCCCAATAAACAACTCGATTTCAAGGCAGATGAATTGCCCCAAGAGATATCAGTGAGGGTTTGCCTAACATAAGGCTTTGAAGTTAAAACTGATAATTGAAAATATCACACTTAAAGCAATTATTCTAACACATTCCATTAGAAAATATGACCTTTAAAACAGACAAGGATTCTTCAAGTACTTCAGCTCTAGAGGTGGGAAACAGGATGAATTTCCCTTCCCCAGTATCCAGTGGCCATTCAAATCCACTATATAGTTTCTTTCCTTTTACAATATAGGGATTTTAAAATACCCATAAATACAATTTTAAAGGGGCACACGCACTCTTCTCTATTTTGGTTTATTGATTCAAATATCTGAACTAAATGGAACAATCAATTTCATTCCGTGATGGCACCAAATCTTTCCTACATTTTGTAGAATATGAGAAATTCTCTACCCAGGATTGAAAAATATACTCACCAGGATAAAACTGATATGCAAATCTGATTATTAAAAAACCAGGCTTTGATATTCAATGAGAAGTTAGCTATTTGATCACCTTAGAAAGTGTAAATAAACCAGAGTATTTATGACACAGGCCCATAAAAAGTTCAGTAAGCAGAACCAGAGAGTCCACTTTCTGGATACTCCAACTTGGGAAAGAACAGCCTCAACTCCTGAACTTTTAAAATCTCTTACTATTTTGTAAATTTAATTCTCACCCATGGATTTTTTCCCATTGATTTTTCATAGAACGAAGGAGGAAGGGCGAAAGAGAGAGAGAGAGAGAGAGAAACATCTATGCCAGGGAGAGACATTTATTGGTTGTCTCCTGCTGGTGCCTAGACAGGGCCTGGACTGAACCCGTAACCCAAGAAATTTCCCTGAACAGGAATAAAACCAAGGCCCTTTTGCAAGGTAGTTGGGTCTGACACTCCAACCACTGAGTCATGCTGGCCAGGGCTAAACCCCTTTACTTTTCATTAGGGAAGACTGTTCCCTTTTCCCCTTCTGCACCCAAATCAATTAAAAGTAAGCATGTTAAACAATACATATGAAAAAAAGCTCAATCTCCTGGAGCATTTAAGAATATATGCCATTTTGAACACTCAATTTACCCTTCTGAGAACCAGGAACAGTTATTCCTGGAAGGACCAGAGCTGGAGCAGTCCTGACAGCAATACTATACAAAAACCACAACAATGATGCCCCATGTTACCCACCTCAAGAAGACACAATACAAAGGCAGACTGTGGATGTCTTGTTTACTTGTGCAGCCTCAGCCAGTTCAACTATGTTGAACAGTGTATTTTAAACACTACTATAGGAAAACAAATGTCAGAAGAGATAAAACACAGAGGGATCATATGTCCTGGCAGTGACTGAGAAGTTGCCACACACAGAGATCATCAAAGCCATTCCTACAGCAGGAAGTTTAGAAGACAATTCTATCAGATGGGCACAATGAATGGGGAGGGGAAATAATGTGTATGTTTATAGATCCTAAAATAGATAAGACATGAAGCCTTTCTAAGCAAGGGAGCTGTGTAGGACCAAGAGATGAGGCAGGAAAAGAATTTCAGAAACTACAATTAACAAATATGTCTGGAACCTCTGTATTTTGAAAACATAGATAGCTATTAGAAGTACCTGGAGAACTTTGAAAATTACCTGTTCCCATATTCCTTTCCAAAGTTAGGATTCCAGTTGATATATGAGATCCTAGTAACAGGTATATTTTCAGAGTTTCTAAGATGATAGTAACTTGCTACTACAGTTGAGAGTGACTGAGCAAGAGACACAGAGCAATCTGTGGAACACTATTACATCATCCTTCCTGCTTCCGTAAACCAGAGCGTTCATAGTTAGTGGAAATACATACAAACCTGTCTGTGGCTAGCTTTAGTCACACACTTAAATTGGACTTTTTTGGGAAATTTAGCTTGTTTCAAATTTCTGTGACTCAGTCTCAAAAAAGGAAAAATAACCCCTAAAATGAGAATGATACTGTACTCGTAAAAATCTAGGGCCATCCCAGTATGGTGTTTCTCTGTCAGGCCATGCAATGAAGGAATTTGGGTTTGATTCTTGGCCAAGGGCACATACCTGGGTTCCAGATTCTTCCCCAGCCCCATTGGGTCACATGGGGGAGGCAACCAATCTCTGTCTTTCTATCACTAGTATGTTTCTTTCTTTCTTTCTTTCTTTCTTTCTTTCTTTCTTTCCAATCCATATGTATCTGTTTCACATCAATGTTTCTTTCTCTCTTCCCCTTCCTTCTACTCTCTCTAAAAATCAATTGGAAAAATATTCTGCAGTGAGGATTAACAACAACAACAAAAGAATCTAGAGCCGGACAGCTCTTCTTCAGGTCATAGCTCTATGTCTTAGTAAGTGTGGGGCCATAAAAATTTTTATATATTATCTGATTATGAGTTAAATCATTTATAAAAATGGATTAAAATAAAATAGCTTCTTATAATTGTTAAATGATTTGTTACATACAAAATGTCTAAACATGCCTGTAGCAGATAGGCATAGAATAAAGTCCTAAGAAAAAACAGAAGCATTTTCAAATAGTTAATGAAAACCTGTTCTATAAAAGTTAAGTGTCATTTACTGACAAAATATCAGCAAATTGAATACAGCAATATTTTTAAAAAATTACTATGAAGTGGGATTTTCTGCAATTCAAGGTTGATTCAGCATTTGAACACAAAGATAATGTAGTTCAGTACCTTAACAGAGTAAAAGAGAAAATCATATGACCAGCTCAATAGACAGTTATTAATGATAAAATTTTTTTTGAATACTGAAATGTAAGTAGACACTCAGTTCAATTAAAGACATCATGAAACACAGCAAATAGGATGAATCATGCTATAATTTTGATTGTTTTTCCATGGGATGAGAAGATCTCAGACAGTGCAATAGAGGAAGGAAAGAGAAAAGGCATAAGGGCAGGAAGGTTTAAGATTGAAAAAGAGAAGTAAAATTGTCTCTGTTAGCAAATGGTCTCTGTAGAATAGGTTAAGATTATCTATATCTATATCTATATCTATCTATCTATCTATCTATCTATCTATCTATCTATCTATATTACTGTGTAAGGCAACTACAAAAATTAAAAAGGAATTCATTATAATTATAGGTTACAAGGTCAATATACACTAGTAAAAATAACAAAAACTAAAATTTTATGTCTTTCCCAACAGCTTTGCTAAGGTATATATCATTCAGGTACAATAAACTTCACATACTAAACTATGCAGTCAGCTTAAACTAGTGATGATATCTTCAATCTGTTTATAGTTGATTGGTGCTGAGTTATAAAAGTGAGTGCCTCTGAAAGCTATGTGGGGCTTTTATCCACCACATTAAATCATTTCCAATAGTTTTATATCAGATTTCAACAAATAATGTGTTGTTTTCTAATAAAGAATGTTCCAAAAGCAGTTGAAACAAACTTTACTGTGAGTTGGGCAGCGATGCAATCTATGAGGATAGTAGTGAGTTTATTAGAATAATTTCTTTTAGTTGAGTTCTGTATCAATATCTAGAAATATTGGGAATTCATGAAAGAAATTGTGCAGTGAGAGAACCTAGGAGGGATGAGGCTAGCCTTTTTTATTTAGACAAATGCCACCTATCTCAGATGTTAGCTTATTGGTACCAGGAGAAAAATTAGTGATCAGATCTAATTGTATGCTAAATACCTCTTGCAACCAGAGAAAATAAGACAGAGGCAGAGGAAGGAGAAAATATTTTGTACAATTTCCTGGTCGTGTTCTTAGTCTTACTGAATGAGTAGCTAAACTGGAGAATTCCAGGAGTCAGAATTGTTAGTGAGACCTCTTGTGATTCTTAGTAAATTAGGAAATGCTGATTTCCAACGTCTTCTAAAAGGAAGCTAATATTAAAGGGTTGTGACTTTAGAGTTAATTGCTTCCCACCCTTAGGTGAACTATGGCCATCCTACAGTGGTTACATTTTTCATTAACACAGGCTTTTTATGAAACATACTAGATTATTTGCTTTAGGAGAGATTAATAATTCTAGGAACAAATTGAATAACACGAAGTATTGTTATATTTGAGCCTTGGGATACATTTGGCACAATTTTAGATTTACAGAATCTGTTCTATTAAGATACAGGTATATTATTTCTTACCTCTGAGCTGTCTCTTCAAAAAATTGAGATTGTCCAGCAATCACAGCTATGGCCACTACTCTTGGAGGACACTTGGTTCTGTTCAAAATGACCACTGAGACATTTGATCCGTGCCAAAAGGTCCTTGATATTTTGTTCTGTCCAAAACATCCATGGGGACATTTGGTCCATAGTTAATATAAATCCTACTCTTCTGCAAGATCTGTGCCCTGACCTATTTACCTGCCCCATGTGTCATTGACATTTGGGCTACCAAAGCAAGAAGGGTTGTTGGAAATACAGCCACAACATAATCAATGGACCAATACAATATTATAGCATTTTAATGTCTGAATCCTGTAACCCAGAAGTATAAATAAACATTAAGGGCTATTTGAATGCAAGGATAATTTCTTATGTTGTATGTTATTGTTTTTTAATGTGTTTTTATTGATTTTTATAGAGAGGAAAGGAGAGGGAGAGAGAGACAAATGCCATCCTACAAACTGGGTATGTGCCCTGACTGGGAATCAAACCAGTGACTCCTCAGATCATGGAATGATGCTCATAACCAACTGAGCTACAGTAGTCAGGGCAAGTGTGTATATTTTGAAAGTATCAAATTTCAATGACTTTTTGGTGCCAGCCAAATGTCTCCATGGACATTTTGGACAGGAACAAATGTCTGATTATGGTAATTGGGGATAGTGTTATTAAGAGATATGCGTATAGCTGCTTAAGGGCTTGGCTCGGACAGAAACTATTCTTGTTATCACCAAAAGGTCCCATGTCATTTACTTTAAAGAAAAAAGACTTTATAGCTTGTGTAAATATCACAAACTGTTTGCCAAAAGCTGGGCCCAGTCTATCACTCACATGCTTGCTCCGGAGGCATCTCTTGTGAGGGAGAAAGGGCTTTTTGTGATAAGTACGGGGTGAGTTTTCTTCATCCAAAATATTGTGTCTACCTTCTAAGTAAGTTCCGAAATGTAGAGGTATCTACTTCTTTTCCACTCCCTCCCACCTGCTGTCTAGGATCCTGTAGAATGAAATGTTTGGTGAAATGTCTAGGATCCTGTTTGAATGAAATGTTTACTACAGTAGATTCTGTAGTAAAATTTTGAGAATAAACTTGTTGATTTGGGAGACAAATATGGGACACATCAGTAGTATATTGGGGACAGGAGACAGGAAAATGAAGGGAGTAAATGAACAGTGTGTTTTCTAGCAGGTTAGTTACCACTGTGGTTAAGTGGAATTCATTCCTTAGTGTGACTCTGAAGGTAGTGTGCAACATAAAACTCAGATTTATCCTACTCTAAATGCAGGGAGCTGACATAATTACCAACCCTCATAAGTCATTGATTGAGAGGTGACCACAAGATGTGTTGACTTTTTTGTCCTCTGACGCTCTCTGTATATGGACACAGTATTCAGAGAAAATCCTTTAGCAAAGAGATGCAGATACTGGCTTTTGGAAGTTTACTCCCATGTACTGACAGAGCCCTAAAGGATTTGAGCAGGGCATGAAAGTAGTACATGGGAGTGGAGTTATTATATCCAGAATCTGGAATTCAGAAATTAGTTTTTGATATCAAACTATGGAATAATTGATATAAAATGGAATTAAAATTCATGAGAGTGATAAAATCCCTTAGGTAAATCGAAAAGAGACAAGCACTATACATTGAATACTAGCAATGAAATTATAAATGAAATCTGTAAAGGAACTAACAATGAACAAGAGATGATAGAGGAGAAAAAACAAAAGGGTATCATTGGACCTAAGTTTTAAAAAGTGTATCTAGAAAGAAATATGTAATAAAGGATATCAAATGCTGCTGACAGGGAGAAAAAAAATGATATATGAGAACCCACTCATAAAGTTCAGAAAGAAAACCTAATTGACAGTCCTAGATGGCTCTTGTCCTTGCAGGCATGTATTGCAATATCTTTTTCTGGTGTATATTTAAGAACAGCAACCTAGTAATGAATTCTAGGAGTCGGAAAACAAAACCCAACTGACAGTCCAAGAGGGCTCTAGCCCTTGCAGCGAATTAAAAGAAAAGCCTATGGATCTGTTTTTGTTCATCACTTTATGTTCTCAGACCATCGAACCTCAGAGGGAAGGTAGGGGAGGGTGGGGGTCAGAGGGAGAGATCAACCAAAGGACTTGTATGCATGCATAAATCTAACCAATTTTCTCAGACACTAGGGGGGTGAGGGCATGAGTTGGTGGGTGGGGAGGCAATTGGGGATAAGGACACATATGTAATTCCTTAATAAAGAAATTAAAAGAAAGACTATGGAGAAACCTAGAAGGCTTTCATCCTAAGGGGAGGTGTGGCAATAGTGTCTGTTGTGGGCATTCTGAGAACAGCACCCTAGTAAGGAAGGTGTTGCAATAGTGCCCTTTTATTTTAAAAAATCTTTACTGTTGAGTATATTACAAATGTCCCTTGTTTCCCCCAGTTACTCTCTCCAGCCCACGACCACTCCCCCCACCCCTGGCCTTCAACATTCTATTGTCTGTATCCTTGGGTTGTGCATATATGTATACAAGTTCCTAGATTGCTATCCACCCACCCACTCCCCCTCCCCCTCCTTCCATTTGAGATTCTTCCATGTCTCCGGTTCCACTCCATTTATCAGTTTATTTTTTTAATTAGATTTCATAAATAAGTGAGATCATGTGGTATTTGTCTTTTTCAGATTGGCTTATTTCATTTAGCATAATATTTTCCAGGTCCATCCAAGCTGTCCCAAAGGGTATGAGTTCCCTCTTTTTTACAGCTGCATAGTATTCCATTCTGTATGTGATACACAGCTTTTTTATCCATTCATCTACTGATGAGCACTTAGGTTGTTTCCTAATATTAGCTGTTGCAATTTTAAAAAAATTATGGGCATATTAGATTAAACTTTTAAACGCTATGGATATACTGTCCTGGAATCGAAATTGTGACTTAATTATTAGTAGATGAGGCCTGGGTATTGGAACATTATTAAAACTCCTAGCCCTGACTGGTATGGCTCAGTGGATGGAGCGTCGGCCTGTGGACTGAAGGGTCCCAGGTCCGATTCCAGTCAAGGGCTTGTACCTTGGTTGTGGGTACATCCCCAGTGGGGGGTGTGCAAGAGGCAGGTGATCGATGTTTCTCTCTCATCGATGTTTCCGGCTGTCTATCCCTCTCCCTTCCTCTCTGTAAAAAATCAATAAAATATATTAAAACAAAACAAAATAAACCTCCTAGATGAGCCTCATGCGCAGCCAGGTTGTGGAAGCTTGTCTGGAGAACAGTATGTGGATTTTTTTTATTGGCATATAATTTATTTGGAACATTGTTTAATATTAAGATGCACAACATCTTAATTTGATACATTTATATATTGCAGTATGATTATCACTGCAGTGTTAGCTCACACCTCAATTACATTACTTAATTTTGTTGTGAGAACAATTAAGATCTAGTCTCTTAGCAGCTTTAATGTTTATAATATAGTGTTGGCTATAACCACTACCCTGTCCATAAGATCTCCAGAATTATTTTTTGGAGCAAGAGAGAGTGAAAGTTGCGGAATGGAGTTGAAACCAGGTAGGACAATCAGTGCCTTAAATATATGGTACAAAATGTCCTTTAAAAAGGAGGGAGACATTAAGACATTTCCAGATAAGCTAAAGCTGAGAATATTCATTATTATTAGACCTACCTTATAAGAAATGATAAAGGGAGTTTGAAGTAGAAAGGACAATAGAAAATAAATCGAAGTTATATGAAAATATAAAGTTCTCTAGTCAAAGTAAATACTTGGATAATTATAAGATCTTATTTTATTATAATTTTTATGTGTCCACTGTTGTTTCCATTATAGGATTTAAAAGACCAGAGCCTAAAACCTAATGTTTTATACAGGGTGGGCAAAAGTAGGTTTGCAGTTGTGAGTATTCAAAACATAGAGGCTATCCCAGCCGTGGGCAAACTATGGCCCACGGGCTGGATCCAGCCCATTTGAAATGAATAAAACTAAAAAAAAAAAAAAAAAACCGAACCCTTTTATGCAATGATGTTTACTTTGAATTTATATTAGTTCACACAAACACTCCATCCATGCTTTTGTTCCGGCCATCCGGTCCAGTTTAAGAACCCATTGTGGCCCTCAAGTCAAAAAGTTTGCCCACCCCTGGGCTATCCTCATATTATTATTTATTGGTTTTATTTTCCACATGAACAACTACACACCTACTTTTGCCCCCACCCTATATGCATTAATTGGTAGACAATATAAAAAGATAGAATTTGTGACATTACTAACATAAAGTAAGGGAGCAGAACCGCAATAAATTTGTTTTTTGTATGCAGTTTAAATTAGCAGCTTAAAAGAGATTATTACAAGAGCATATCTGTGTGTGTGTTTATATGTTATAACTATAGTGTGTCATGTAATCTCTACAAAGAAAATATCCATAGAATATACATAAAAGGAAACGAAGAGGGGTTTAAAATCTGTCACTACAAAAATTCAACGAAGTCCACAGGAAGCCAGTTCTGGAGGAAATAACAAAACCATTGTAAGACACAGAGAAATCAAGTTTAAAAGGCAGTAAATTATTCCTTTACTATTAGAAATTACATTATATATAAAGAGATTAAAATCCCCAATCAAAAGACATAGATTGGCAGAATTCAACAACAAAAAGGATACAACTATATCCCATCTACAAGTGAGTAACTTTAAATCCAAGAATAGATAGGGGATTAAATTGGGTTATTTAGATATGGTTGCTTGGCTATGACACCAAAAGCTCAGCTTCTGGCTGAGTGGCACTCCCGCTGTGGGAGTGCACTGACCACAAGGGGGGCAGTTCCTGCAATGAGCATCTGCCCCCTAGTGGTCAGTGTGCATCATAGCAATTGGTTGTTCTGCCATTTGGTCGATTTGCATATTAGGGTTTTATTATGTAGGATAGAGCTTTTTCACTACCCTGAAAGTATCTGTGCTGTGCCTATTCATGTCTCTCCCCCTTCTTCCTGTAAACCACTGATATTTTTATCATCATTATAGTTTTACCTTCTATGGAATGTCATACAGTTGGAATCATACAGTGTACTAGTATAACCTTTTCAAATTGGCTTTTTTTAACTTAGTAATATGCGTTGAAGTTTTCTCCATATCTTTTCCTGGCTTCATAGCTCAATACTTTTTATAACTGAACTAGAGGCCCGGTGCACAAAAATTTGTGCACTCAGGGGGGGGCGGGGAAGAGGGGGTTCCTCAGCCCGGCCTGTGCCCTCTCGCAGTCTGGGACCCCTCAGGAGATAACG
>NW_006287811.1:57456-59181 GCF_000327345.1 Myotis davidii
ATAGGATAATATTCCAAAGTCCAAGTATACCAAGGTTTATTTATGCATTCATGTACTGAAGGATTGTCTTTGTTTCCAAGTATTGTCAATTAGGAATAAAACTACTACATTAATGAAGATTTCTTTTGTGTATATAAGTTTCCAACACTTTGGGGTAAAGTACTGAGGAGCCTGATTGCTTGTATGTCAAGATTATGCTCAGTTGGGGAGGTGGAGTAGGAACTGAGGTATTATGGGGGAGAAAGGGACATCTATAATACTATTCACAATAACTATATATATTTGAAAAAAAACTGTAAATAGGGAAATTGCCAAATTGACTTCCAAAGTGACTGTGCCATTGCAGATTCCCATTATCAATGTGTGAGTTTTTATTGCATCCTCGCCAGCATTTGGTGGTGTCAGTGTTCCAAATTTTACCCAGTGTATTAGGTAGTGGCATCTCATTTTTTTAAATTTACATTTCTATGGTGACATATCATGTAGAGCATCTTTACATATGCTTATTTGTTATCTGTGTATCTTTAATGAGTTGTCTGCTAAAGTCCTTGACCATTCTTTTTTATAAAATAGGGTTACTTGTTTTCTTACTTTTGAATTTTAAGAGTTCTTTGTACGTATTGTATAACAGTCCTTAATCAGATGTGTGTGATTTTTTTTGAAATAGTGCTCCCGGTCTGTGCCTTGTTTTCTCATTCTCTTGATATTGTCTTTCACAGAAAATAAGTTTTAAATTTATTATTTTTTTTCCTGTGATATTTACTTGTTTTTATCAAAAGTAGTCATATGATTTAACCCACTAATCAAAATGGGAGTGTTTTAAATAAAGGTAATGTTATTTAACATTGTATTGATCGAAATATTTATTATTATAAACTGCATTAAGTTTAATATTATCATACAGATGATTAAGATGTTTTTTCAACTGCTATTTAATACCTGAACAGAGAATGTAAAATTAATCAAAGGATCTTAGAATTAGGAAACAATTTTCAACACCCTATATTCCATCTTATATACCATAGAAGGCTTGTGTGATCACCTAGGAGATTAAAGCCCTGATTAAAAAGTTTCTAATTGGCTGTAGAATCCACAGCAAAATAAGATTGCCATAAAAGCCATAGGAGTGTGTAGCTCAGACAGAGTCAGCATTTACCATAGTGCCTAAATCTAAATGCTCCATTGGTGTCTCTGTAAAGGAAAAGAGAAAGAAAGATAAATTATTACAACAGCATTTAAAAAGCAGTAAATTTAAAATTAACTGCTTCTAATTGAGCAGCACAGTGTGGAGAGGCTGTGCTCCACCTCCACAACCAGCTGGAACCCAAATGCTCCCCAGCCCTGCATACATCCCTCCCTCAACTGGGACTATGTGACATTTCCTACATGGTCAGTCTGGCTCAGTGATGGAACCCACCCAGACTGGAGAGAGGAGAGGGTTAGAGATTGTTTAGGTGGTTCTCTAGAAGTAGAAGCCAATTTTGGGATTAAATAAGAGGAAATAAATTTGAGAGACAATAGAGAGGGAGTTAGGAAGGCTGGCTGAACCTTTAGATTGCAAACTCCTTTGGAGTGAAACATATAGGAAAGGGGGTTCCATAGAAGTGTCTTGGAATGCCCTGCTCTCTAAGGAAGGTTCACAGTCTGTCATGGAGTTCAGGAGACAAGGTTGACCCTCAGAGGAGTGCCTTCCTACATGAATAGGCCCATTGTGATGGGTTTAAA
>NW_006287811.1:59254-67658 GCF_000327345.1 Myotis davidii
ACACTGCAGAAAACGCAAACATTGTAGTAAGTATGACCATTGGTTCCGCAGATCGGATCCATTTCGTTGGTGCATGCATGTAATCGTTCCCTAAATATTTGACAGTCTGGCTGTTGAATATAAAGACGAACATAAAATTTGTCAGATAATGAACTTTTTGAATAAAATGTTCTTTAATTCTAGTACAAGATACCATGCCTCAAAATGGAATGAAGATTTCTATATTGAGGTTTGGAAATAAACCATTCAGGTAGTCAGAAAATATTATTGATATATTTCTACAAACAATATAATTTAAAAAAAAACAGGCTGAATGTGTTTTTATAATGGAGCCACTCGTATCACTTCTCCTAATAACTACATCAGATTTCCACTGTTATTTTATACCACAAGGAACCATAAGACGGAATTTTAATAATTTATCTATGTTTCTAAGTGGTTTCACTACTAAAGAATCAGATACATTCAGATTATCACCACATATGTATATATTCATGTATATTGGTATTTGCATATATATCCATATATGTGTATATACTAGCATCTACATATATGCATCCACAAACATATAAAATTTGATTAATGGCAATATTGGTAATTTACATAAATAAAAATATGCTGCGTATTCTTACATACCGTCCTTTAAAATGTCTTTCTAACTTTTATCATAGATGTTTCTTCACCTCTACATAATATTCTGCTCTATGAATATATGAAAATTATTTTATCCACCTTGAAGTGGATAATTTTTGTAGTTCTCTTGTTTTGCTTGAATAAACAATTCTACTTTAAATACACTGTAACCTTTATGAGATGATGCAGATATAAGGATACCCATTATTGGAATCTTTGAAATAATGGAATATTTTTATCTTGTCCCAAATACCAAGTGATTTTATTTTATTTATTGAACTTACTGTAATAATGGCACTGTTAAAAAATGTTTTTTAAAGGATCACAGTGTTGCACATTTTGTTTGCTGAATTTCTTTTTATAGGAGAAGGGAAAGGGATTAGAGAGATTAAAAAATCAAAGACTGAGAGAGACATCCTTTGGCTGCTTCCTGCATGCTCTCTACTGGGGATTGAGCCCACAACCTAGGCATCTTCCCTGACTGGGAAATAAAACAGGGAACTCTTGATTCATGGGTCAAAGCTTAACCACTGAAATACACCAACCAGGATGTCGGGTGAAATGCATTGTTAAAAGTTACAGTATAAAACAATTTAAAGTTTACCTTTTTCAATTGCCAAATTCATCAGTATTAACTTACCTGTGCGCGTGCCGGTGTCCCTGGAGGAGGTTCAAGAGCAGTTTCTACAACCAGCACACAAAAGAAAATGTAAAAACGAGAAGAGGAGAAAACAATCAGTCTCTGGTGGAAAGAACCTATAGTTTTCAGTAGGAAAATACTATACAAATTGCTTATTCAGGACCCCTAATTTTGAGGTAAGGCTTTTGTGATAGTAACAAAACAATAAGTTCACAAATTAGCTCCAAATTAGAAATATACTTCCAAATTATTCTCATCTGTGAAAATTAATTTTAACTGTTGTACAGCAATCACCAAACTCTGCTGTGAAGATGCAATAGATCTTTTTATTTTCCATCTCATGAGATATCACAGTCAGAGAAGACAATGCTTTGTTTAAAGCCCCTAATATGCCTTCCATAATGTCACTTAACATGAAATTAATTCCTACTTAATGAAATAGTACTCATTCTAACATCAGGGGTCTATTTGATGATTCAAAACTACTTTACTCAAATTCGTCAGTCTCCTTGCACTAAAGGAAGATCAATTTCCAGGAGAGGGATCAAGGAGTTCTCACCTCACACAAAGTTTTGACTTTAGTGGACACAGAACAGGCAAACAACAAATCAAATTGTCAAGAAATGTCAGATCTAGAGGACATCATTACTCTCTACACTCTGCATTTAGCAAACAATTGAATCTGACCTCCAAACAAAATATTAATTAGGTAAATATCTTTAGTAATAAATAAAGAAAAATGTAAGTTCTGCTCATTCTAACCTCCATCTTTCTAATGTGGGAAATGAGAAAAAGGAATCCACTGATGTCATTTTTTAAAAGGGGTTTATAACATACCCACTTTCATTTTGCCAGTTTAAGTATTAGAAACCTAATGAAAGAAGCTGCTCCATTTCTAGATAATAGCAGTTGTCTCCTGCATTTTCTAAGATGTCTGAATTACTTCATCCAGAACTGAAAAAGTACTCACCAGAATAAAGAGGAAATGCCAAGGCAGTGATGAAAATAATGTTGATCCATGATGAAAAGAAAGACATTTTACCAAGTCTGTAGAAGAAACCCAAAAGAATGTTTACAACACCTCACACAGAGACAAATTTCCTCTTGCTAAATGAAAGTTTCTTTTTTTATATATATATTTTATTGATTTTTTTTAGAGAGAGGAAGGGAGAAGGATAGAGAGTTAGAAACATTGATGAGAGAGAAGCATCCATCAGCTGCCTCCTGCACACCCCCCACTGGGAATGTGCCTGCAACCAAGGTACATGCACTTGACCTGAATCAAACCTCAGACCCTTGAGTCCGCAGGTCGACGCTCTACCCACTGAGCCAAACCGGTTAGGGCTAAATGAAAGTTTCTTACAGGCAGGATTGTTACTCCCCTAGATTCCTAATTATAATGGACTTTTCCCTTTTTTTCTTACCTGAAACCACAGGGTGATGTACATGTGAACAGGCCTCTTAGAGATTTGAGAGAAACAGCAGGACACATTCTCAGCACATTTCAGAAGGAGCTGTTCATTCCCAAACCTTGACTCAGACCACAGAAGCCTGACACCACTTAAGGAAATATGGGCACTAGAATCTCCGTTTTTCCTCAGAATATAGAAACATTTCAGGAAGGACTGACCTGGAGCAGGCCTCACAGCAATGCTGCACACCATGGCCAGCCCATAGATTCCCTACCCAAACTCCCTGAAACAGGAGGTAGTGGAGCCTGAGGTCTACAGCTCTAGAGACTGTGTCTATTTTGTTCCCCTTTCTTTGTCAACCACCTTCACCCAGCTGAGGAGTCTCCTTTATAGGCTTGCTGCTGTTGAGGCGCTTGATGGTGCTTAGAAAAGCAACTCTTATAAGACAGAGAGGTATTCTATGTTCTGCCTAGGGCCTGTAAAACAGCTTGTGAGACGTGCCACATCAATAATTCTCAATAGGTCTTCCCTCAGTCGGAGCGTTGGGATGATTTTCTGATATACTCAGATGTATGGGGTGGGCATAAAGTAATAAAGGGTGATTTGAAACTCTAGAATTGACAAGAGATGTGAAAGCTTTTAAAGCCATTGAATTGTTAAGAAAGGAGCATCAAAGCAAGAAAGGAAAAATAAGTTTAGGAAATTGATATTGTATACATTTCTAGGCACTTAGTATTTTGCAACACTAGAAGCATGTTAGACTCCATTGGAGATTTGGTTTATTAAACTTCTTATTTTGAGATAAATGGGGATTCTCATAAAGCTGAAAGTACTAATACAGAGAGTTACCAATTTCCCCAGTGGGGACAAAATGGAGACTATAAGGTATAGTGTCCTATATTATATACTGCATCATTGGCCTGAGGAATAATTACAGAAAGCGAGATTGAGTCTGTATAGCAATCCTGGCTTAAAATACAGTCGTTGTAATCAGGCTGACAAAATTAGTTCAAACCCAACTGGCCTGAAGCATGAGCAATGAATTTTATTTTAACCAGCCTGAAGACTCATAAATGGAGGGGTATTTCATGTTCATGAATTGGAAGACTCCATATTGTCAAGATGCCAGTTACTCCCTACTTGACCTATAGATTCAATACAGTCCCAATCATAATCCCAGCAAGTTATTTTGTGGCTGCTATTAAACCAATTCTAAAGTTTATATGGAAGGCAAAAGACCAGAATAGCCAACAGAGTATTGAAAGAAAAGAACACAGTTGGAGGTTTGATGCTACTCAAACTCAAGACTTACTATAACTGAGTCAATAATCAAGACAGTGCATTGTTGGCAAAAGAAGAGACAAGTAGATTAACTGATGAGGTAAAAGATCCCAGAAGCAGACCCTCATAAATATGGTCAAATGATTTTTGACAAAGGCACAAACATAATACAGTGAAGCAAAGGTCATTTTCTCAAAAATAGAGCCTAAATCACCGGATAGGCACAGTCTATAAAAGAAATGCAAACACAGACCTTAAACCCGTCAGAGAAATTCAATCAAAATGAGTCACAAACCGAATGTAAAATGCAAACTATAAAATTCCTAGGAGATAAAATCAGAGAAACCCAGATGACTTTGGGAATGGTCCTGTGCTTAAATACAGTGCCAAAAGAATGATCCACAGAAGAAATAATTGATAAGCCAAACTTAATTAAAAATAAAAACCCCAGTTGTGCAAAGGTCAATATTTAGAGGATGAGAAGACAAGTCATAGACTTGGAGAAAACATTTTCAAAAGACACATCTTTTAAAGGACTGTTACTTAAAATATACAAAGAACTCTTAAAATTCAGAAATACGAAAACAAACAACTTGGTTTGAAAATGTGTCAAAGAATTTATTTATCACCTCACAAAAAAAGGTATGAAGATGACAAATAAGCATGTGAAAATATGCTCCACTCATAATCAACAAGGAAATAAAATTTTAAAATAAAATGTACCACACACCTATAGAATGGCCAAAATATAGGTCATTCACAGTACCAAAAGCTTGCAAGGATATGGAGAAACAGAAACTCTCTTTCGCTGTGGGCGGGAAAGAGAGTTTCCCACCCACAGCCACTTTCTACAACCACTTTAGAAAGCAGTTTTGTAGATTATTACAAAACTAAGCTTATTTACATGCAAACCAGTAATCTTGCTATTTGATATTTTACTAAAGGAGTTGAGAATCTTAACCCCCCCCCAAAAAAAAAAACAACAACAAAAAACCCTGCACACTGATGTTTAGAGCAGCTTTATTTAATATTGCCAAAAAATGGAAGCAATAAAAATGTCCATCATAGGTGAATGGATAAATAAACTGTGGTTCATCCGGCCAATGGACTGTTATTCAGACCTAAAAAGAAATGCGCTATCAAGCCATGAAAATAAATGGAGTAACTTTACTGTATGTAACTAAATGAATTAAGTCAATCAGAAAAGGCTACCTACTATATAATTACAACTATATGATATTCTGGAAAAGAAAAAACTATGGAGACAGGAAAAAGATCAGTGGTTGGCAGGGTAAGGAGATGGAGTGATGAGTAAGTGGAGCCCAGAGGAATCTAGGGCAGTACAACTATATAATACCATAATGATGAATACATACCAGTATATATTTGTTAAAACTCAGAGAATATCCAACACCAAGAGTTAACTATAATGTAAACTATAGACTTTGTGTAAATATGATGGGTCGTGTGTTTGCATCATTCTCAAGAAATGTACCACTCTGTTGTTGGTGTTGATAATGGAAGAGACTACGCATGTGTAGGGACAGGGAGGATAGAGTATATAGGATATGTCTGTACTTTTCTCGCAATTTTTCTGTGAACCTAAAATTGCTCTTCAAACAAACTTCTGAATAAATACATATTCACAAGGTTATTTATTTTCTGATCCATACTACAATTGCAAAAGTTGGAAATATGTATATACTGGAATATAAGGATTGAATTATCTTTTGTATTTCTATACAGTAGAGTACTATACAGCTCCTTAAGTAGAGTAATATAGGCATGAATAAGTATGCTTCTGGATTGCTTAAATTCCTATTTATTCTCTGGAGAGGTTAATAATTTAGGATTTTACTTTCTAACTCACCTTTACTTTTCCATAGAACAATTTATTTTATAATAATTAACAAAAAATAATATATTCTTAATTTCCTAATAATGAGATGTATTTTACCAGCATCATAAAAATAAGTATTTTAGCCAATTTAGTTCCTGAAAAAATAAGAGACATTAAATAACTTGGTATCTCCAATGATATTTCCACATCATTTCTGAAAAGACATAGATGCAGATATTTTGAGGACACAACATGGCATAAGTGAGACTTCTCTGGCATTGACTGTGGATAGGAAAGTCCATTTGCCAAAACTGTGAACAATGTTGATTTGTTCAGTAGATCTAACTTTGTCTCAAAAAGCATTGCATTTCTTAAACCAAACAACACTTCCATTTAAAGATATCATTTTGATACTAACATTTTTAGATGAAGAAACTGAAGATCAAGAAAGAAAATAACTTGCTAACATCATTCTAGTAAAAAGGGACTTATTTTATTTCAATGCTGTTTCCAAAGTCCATGCAGTTGCCTCACAATAAACAACTCTAAATTTCAATGCAAATGAATTGCCCCAAGAGATATCAAAGAGGGTTTGCCTAAGGTAAGGATTTGATATGTTGGGACTGATAACTAAAAATATCAGACTTGAAAGAGATTATCTAGCCATTTCCATTGGAAAATATCATCTCTAAATCCTAAGATAAGGATTCTTCAAGTACTTCAGCTCTAGAGGTGGGAAACAGGATGAATTTCCCTGCTCCAGTATCCAGTGGCCATTCAAATCCACTATAGAGTTTCTTAACTTTTTGCAATTTGGGATTTTAAAAAATCCATCAATGTACTCTTAAAGGTTCATGTGCACTGTTGTCTATTGGGTTTATCAATTCAGGGATACTAAACCAAATGGAACAACCAATTTTGTTCCTAGATGATACCAAATCTTGCCTGCATTTTCTAGGATTTGAGAAATACTATATCCAATATTGGAAAATGTACTCATCACGAGAAAATTTTACATGCCAACATGATGATAAAAAGGTGGCATTGATATTTAATGAGAAGTTAGAGAGTTGAGCTTTTTAGGAAGTTGTAAATAAACCAGAATATTTATAACAAAGTCCCAAAAAGAGTTCAGTGAACAGAACCACAGAGGCCACTTACTGGATCCTCAAGTTTAGAAATAAGAGACTCAACTCCTGAGTTGTTAATCTCCTTTACTATTTTTTTTAAATTTTATTCTTATTTTTACCCAAGGATATTTTTTCCATTTATTTTCAGTGAGTGTGAAAGGGGGAAAGGAGGTTGGTCAGAAGGGAGAGAGGGTTGGAAAGAGGTAAGGAGAGAGGAAAAGTGTGTGTGTGTGTGTGTGGGAGAGGGAGAGAGAGAGAGAGAGAGAGAGAGAGAGAGAGAGAGAAAGAAACAACTATGGAAGAGAGATACATTTATTGGTTGCCTCATATAGGTGTCCAGACTAGGGCCACAATAGAACTTTCAACCAAGGTACTTGCACTTGATGAAGAATGGAAGAAGAGAGAATCTTCTAGGAGGTCGGGGGCGGGGGTGGGGGGGCAACCACTGAGTCATGATGACCAAGGCTAAACCCCCTTTCTTTTCATTAGGGATGACTGTTCCCTTTTTTCCTCCTGCACCCAAATCAATTAAAAATAAACATGGTTAAACAATACATGTGGAATAAAGCTCAAGGATTTCCTGTAGCATTTAAGAACACATGCAGTTTTGAATGCTCAATTTATTCTTCAGAGAATCAGGAACTATTAATACTAGAAGGACCAGAGCTAGAACAGTCTTGACAGCAATACTATACAAAAGAAAACACAATAATGTATGCCTCATGTTACCCACCTGAAGAAAACAGTACACAAGGAGACAGTGGATGTCTTGTTTACTTGTGCAGCCTCAGCTAGCTCCACTATGTAAGGAGTGTATTTTAAATACTGCTATGTAGGAAAACAAATGTCAGGAGAGATAGGACCTAGAGGGATCATATGCCCTGGCAGTGACTGGGAAATGGCCACACACAGAGGTCATCAAAGCTATTCCTACAGCAGGAAGTTTAGAGGACAATTTTATCTGATGGGCACAATGAATGGGGAGGGGAGAAAATGATAAGTATGTCTGTAGATCCTAACACAGACAAAACATGAAGTCGTTCTAAGCAAGGGAGCTGTGTAGGATCAGGAGATAAGGCAGGAAAAGAATTTCAAGATGTATAATTTGCAAATATGTTGGGAACCTCTGTAGTTTGAAAACATAGATAGCTATGAGAAGCACATGGAGAACTTTGTACAATTACCTGTGCCCATGTTCCTTCCCCAAGGTTGCGATTGTGATTTCTATATGAGATCCTAGTAACTGGTATTTTTTTTAAAGTTTCTAAGATGGTAATCACATGCAGAGTGACTGAGCTAGAGCCACAGAGCAATCTCTGGGACACTATTACATCAGTCTTCCTGCCTCCATGTACCAGAGCTTTCATCGTTAGTGGAAATACATACAAAGCTGTGTGGGGGTAGCTTCGTTCACACATTTATGTTAGGCTTCTTTTGGAAATGGAGTTTGTTTCAAATTTCTTGGATC
>NW_006287811.1:68514-72701 GCF_000327345.1 Myotis davidii
ACATACAATAAACTTCACACACTGAACTGTGCAGTCTGGTAAATTTGGCATATGTATGCACCCCTGAAACCATCTTCACAGTCAAGATAGTGAACATATCCATCACTCCCAAAAGTTTCTTCCTATCCCTCCCTTTCTCTCCCCCCATGCAGCTGATGATCTAAAGTTGTCACTTTAGATTAGTTTGCTTTTCCTGGAATTTTTGGTAGATGGACTGTGCCATATGTACCCTGGTTTCTTTGTAATTCAGCAAAATTATTTTGAGAAATATCCATGTTGTTGTGTGTATCAGTACGTTTACATTGTTTCCAGTTTACAGATACACAAAATAAAGCTGCCACATATATTCATATACATGTCCTTCTTAAGCATATACATACATTTCACTTGGGTAAATAGTTAGCAGTGGAAGGGCTGGAACACAGGGTAGTTCGTAATGCCAAATATTTCTTAATTTTTAAATAGTCTGCCAAATTCTTTGCCAAAGAATTGTCCTGCTTTCATTCCAATGAGCATTGTCTGAGAGTTCCAGTTGCTCCACACCCTCACCAACACTTGGTGTGGCCAGTCTTTATAATGTTAGCCCCTCTGTTAGGTATAGAGTAGTATCTCATTGTTTTTAATTTACATTAGCTTAAGAATTTTGGCCTTTGGAGGTGGTTATTTTTAGTGAAATACAATTGACATAAACATTGTGATTTTAACATTTACAGCATGTTAATTGAATACATTTACATACTTTTTAATAAGATTAACACCATAGCATTAGAAAACCCCTACCATGTTACACAATCACTTCTTTGTGGTGAGAATATTTAAGATCTAGTCTCTTAGCACTTAGAAGGATTATCTATAATAATAAAAGTATAATATGCTAATGAGACCGGATGTCCTTCTGGACGTCCTTCTGGACGACCTTCTGGACAAAAGCTGGGGCTGAGAGGGAAACCTGGGTCTCAGGTACCTGAGGGAAGCAGGTGCCACCAGCTGGGGAAGGAAGGCCTACTCTTGCATGAATTTTGTGCATTAGGCCTCTAGTTGACTATAATCACAATGCTCTACAGATCTGCAGAACTTATTTGTCCTTTTTTTAAAATAAATTTTATTGATTTGTTTTTACAGAGAGGACAGAAGAGGGATAGAGTTAGAAACATCGATGAGAGAGAAACATCCATCAGCTGCCTCCTTCACACCCCCCACTGGGGATGTGCCCACAACCAAGGTACATGCCCTTGACCAGAATCGAACCTGGGACCTTTCAGTCCACAGGCTGACGCTCTATCCACTGATCCAAACCGGTTACAGCTGTTTATCTTTTTAACTTCAAGTTTGTACACATTAATCATCATATCCTTATTTTCCTGAGTCCCCTGGCTCTCATAATCACCATTCTAGTTTCTGTTTCTATGAATTAAGCATTCTAAGAGTCCACATATGTTATATTAGTACTAGAGGCCTGGTGCACCAAATTCGTGCACTCAGGGTAGGGTCACCCAGTCTGGCCTGTGCCATCTGTATTTATACCAGTTGATTTTAATCCTATCAATTTCTATTCCAAAGTTTAGGGCATTTCTTATCTCCATTCCAGGGAATAAAGATTATGTAGCTTAAGGGTGATTGTTTGTAATTAAAGTGATTAACTACCCGCCTGGCACTTAGTTAAGGGGTTTTATTCCCTCCCTAACTCCAGGGAAAAATCCCCACCTAGGGAAACAACCTTTCTTGGAGAGGTGACCTTGGTTAAAACACATAGAGCTAAGGGGAGCAAACATATTAAGAACAGTATGCCATATATGCCAGGTCCCTTGAAACATATGCTGTGCAGATGTTTCTTCCCTGCAGCGACTGTGTCAAGCAGCAAGGATGGGCCAGCTTCCGGCACATTTACATACAATAAATAATAATATTTCAAGAAAATGATTTTAAACATAATAGTGTTAAATGCAGTAAACAATATTTCAAGAAAAAATGGTTTTAAATATAATAATGTTACATGCAATAAACATTAATATTTCAAGAAAAATGTTTTAAATATAATAATATTAGAGGCCTGGTGCATGAAATTTGTGCATGGTCTTGGTCGGCAATCAGGGCTCTTTTGTGGAGTGACTTGCAGGGTGATTAGGGCCCCCACTGGCACCCGTCTTGGCTGGCGTGGGGCTTTTGGGCTGGGAGTAGCTCCTGCATTGATCACCTGCCTCCTGAGGTCAGTGCATGTCAAAGTGACCAGTCATTCAACCAGACATTCTGCCATTCTATCTATTTGCATATTAGGCTTTTATTATATAGGATTACAGGCAATAATCATTAATATTTCATGAGAAAATGATTTTAAATACACTATTACCAAAACTGTATTAACATAATATCACAAAGTTGTAGGAAATGTTAAAAATCTGAAAATAACAGGATTACTTTTATTATATTCTGAAATGTATTGTTTTTTATCTGGCTATACTTTTGTTTATCAGTTTATGTTCATTATATTTCACAAATGGGTGAGATCATGTGATATTTATGTTTCTCTGACTGGCTTTTATGCTTAGCATAATGCTCTCCAGTTCCATCAATGCTGTTACAAATGATAAGAGTTCCTCCTCTTTTACAGCAGGGTAGTATTCTATTGTGTAGATGTACAACAGTTTTTTAATCCACTCATCTGCTGATGGGCACTTAGCCTGTTTCCAAATCTTAGCTATTGTAAATTGTGTTGCTATGAACATAGAGGTGCATATATCCTTTCTGATAGGTCTTTCTGATTTCTTAGGATCTATTCCTAGGTGTGGCATTACTGGTCAAATTTCCATTTTTAATTTTTGTGAGGAAAGTCCATACTGCTTTCCAAGTGGTTGCACCAGTCTGCATTTCTGCCAGCAGTGTAAGAGCTCTCCTTTTTCTCTGTATCCTCACCAGCACCGCTCATTTGTTGATTTGATGATAGTTATTCTGACAAGTGTGAGATATTACCTCATTGTCAATTTGATATGCATCTCTCAGATGATTAGTGACTTTGAGCATGTTTTTATATATCGCTTGGCCTTCAGTATGCCCTCTTTCAAAAGTGTCTATTTTGGTCCTCTGCCCATTTTTTGGATTGGATTGTTTTACTTCCTTTTGTTAAGTTGTATGAGTTCCATGTAAATGTTGGAGATTAAACCCTTACTGGAGATAACATTAGCAAATAGTTCTCCCATGCAGTGGCCTTCTTGTTTTGTTGATGGTTTATTTTGCTGCGCAGAAGCTTTTTATTTTGATGTAATCCCATTTGTTTATTTTCTCCTCAGTTTCCATTGCCCTAGGAACTGTATCGGTAAAGATATTGCTACAACATATGTCTGCTATTGTGTTGCCTATAGAGGCTTGTAGGATTTTTTTTGTTTCCCCTCTTACATTTAAGTCCTTTATCCATTTTGAGTTTGTTCTTGTGTATAGTGTAAGTTGGTGATTTAGTTTCATTTTTTTGCCTATATTCTCTGAAGAAATCTCCCATCACCATTTATTGAAGACACTGTCTTGATTTCATTGTATGCTCTTGCCTCCTTTGTCAAATATTAATTGAGCATAATGGGTTGGGTCTATTTCTGGGTTCTTTGTTCATTTCCATTGGTCAGTGTGTCTATTCTTGTACCAGTAACAGGCAATAACAGTGGCTTCATAATATAGCTTGATATATGATATTGTGATCCCTCCAATTTTGTTTTTCTTTCTCAGAATTGCTGTGACTATTCATGGTCTTTTTTTTTTCCCAACTGAATTATTGGAGAGTTTGTTCTACGTCTGTGAAATATGCCATTGGTATCTTGATGTGGATTGCATTGAATCTATAGATTACTTTGTGTAGTATGGACATTTTAATGATATTGATTCTACCAATCCATGAACACAGTATATTCTTCCATTTGTTTATGTCTTCCTCTATCTATTTTTTCAGCATCCTGTAGTTTTCTGAGTACAGTTCTTTTACCTCCTGAGTTAAGTTTATTCCTTAGTATCTTTATTTTTTTGTTATTGCCATGGTAGATGCATTTGGTTTTTTAGTATCTCTTTCTGTGAGTTCATTATTGATGTGTAAAAAAGCCATAGATTTCCAAAACCGGTTTGGCTCAGTGGATAGAGCATCGGCCTGCGGACTGAAAGGTCCCAGGTTCGATTCCGGTCAAGGGCATGTACCTGGGTTGCGGGCACAT
>NW_006287811.1:72795-75138 GCF_000327345.1 Myotis davidii
TCTATAGATTACTTGGGGTAGTATGGAAATTTTAATGATGTTGATTCTACGAATCCATGAACACGGTATGTTCTTCCATTGGTTTATAACTTCCTCTTTTTCAAATGTCCTGTAATTTTCTGGGTGCAGGTCTTTTACCTCCTTAGTTAAGTTTATTCCTAGGTATCTTTATTTTTTTGTTGCCATGGTAAATAGGATTGTTATTTTAGTTTCTCTTTCTGTGAGTTCATTATTGATGTATAAAAAAGCCATAGATTTCTGAGATTGTATCCTGTTACATTGCCGAATTAATTTATTAAGTGTAGCTGTTTTTTAATGGAGTCTTTAGGGTTTTCTGTGTACAATATCATGTTATATGTGAATAAGGACCGTTTTGCTTCTTATTTTCCAATTTGGATGCCTGTTATTTCTTCTTGTCTGATCGCTATTGCTTAGCAGTTCCAGTACTATGCTGAACAGGAGTAATGAAAGAGGGCATCCCTGTCTTGCTTCCCTTCTTAGGGGAAAAGGTTTGAGTTTTTGTCCATTGAGAATGATGATGGGTGTAGGTTTGTCATATATGCCTTTTATCATATTGAGATATGCTCCCTCTGTTCCCACTTTGCTGAGAGTTTTTATCAAAAATGGGTGTTGTATTTTGCCGAATGTTTTTTCTGCATCTATTGATATGCTCATGTGATATTAGTCTGTTAATTTGTTTATGTGATTTATCACATTTATTGATTTGCGAATATTGTACCAGCCTTGCATCCCTGGAATAAATTCCACTTGATCATGCTGTATGATCTATTTAATATATTGCTGGGTGAGATTTGCTAATATTTTGTTGAGGATTTTGGCATCTATTTTCATCAGGGATATTGGCCTGTAATTCTCTCTCTGTATAGTGTCCTTACCTGGTTTTTGGAATTAGTTTAATGCTGGCTTCATAAAAAGTGTTTAGAAGTATCCCTTCCTCTTGGACTTGCTGAAATAGTTCTTCTTTGAATGATTGGGGAAAACTCTCTTGTGAAGCCATCCGGACCTGGGTTATGTTTGGTGGGAGATTTTTTTGTTTTTTTAAATTACTGCTTCTATTTCTTCAGTTGTTATTGGCCTATTCAGGTGTTTTTTTGTGTTTTTTTTTTTAATTCTTCCTGATTCAGCTTGTAGGTATTGTATTTTCCTAGGGATTTGTCTATTTCATCCACATTGTCCAGCTTGTTGGCATATAGTTGTTCATAGTATTTTCTTACAATCCTTTGTATTTCTGTGGTGTCAGTAGTTACTTCTCCACTTTCGTTGCTGATTTTACTTACTTGGTTCCTCTCTCTGTGTTTCTTGAGGAGTCTGGCTAATGGTTTATGAATTTTGTTTAATCTTTCAAAGCATCAGAATTTAGATTCATTTAATTATTTTTGTCTCTATGTTATTTATTTCTGCTCTTATATTTATTATGTCCTCTCCTCTACCTACTCTGAGATTTTGTACTTGTCCTCTTTCTAGTTCTTTAAGTTGTATGGTTAAATAGTTTATTGCTGATTTTTCTTGTTTTTTTGAGGTATGCTTCTAGTGCTATGAATTTCCCTTTTAGGAATGCTTTTGCTATGCCCCAGAGATGTTGGGTATTGTGTGTTCATTTTCATTTGTTTCCAGGAAGTTTTTGATTTCTTTCTTGATCTCATTGGTAACCCATTCATTGTTTAACAACATGTGTGTGAATGTTTTTGGTTGTTGCTAGTGTAGTTGATTTCTAATTTCGTTCCAATGTGATCTGAGATTATGCTTGATATTATTTCAGTCTTCTTGAACTTGTAGAGCAGGGGTCCTCAAACTTTTTAAAGAGGGGGCCAGTTCACTGTCCTTCAGACCATTGGAGGGCTGGACTATAGTTTAAAAACAAAACTATAAACAAATTCCTATGTACACTGCACGTATCTTATTTTGAAGTAAAAAAAAAAAGGGCGCAAATACAATATTTGTATTTGCATGTGGGCTGTAGTTTGAAGACCCCTGTTGTAGAGACTTGTTTTGTGGCCTAACATTGGGCTATCTTTGTAAATGATCCATTCACATGATTCTTCACATCCTCATCAACACTTGAGAAGAATGTATATTCTGTTGCTGTGAGGTGAAATGTTCTAGAAATACCAATTAAAGCCATATGATCCAGTGTGTCCTGTGTCCTTATTAAGTTTTTGTCTGGAAGATATATCCAGTTAAGTCAGAGGAGTGTTAAAGCCCCCTACTATGACTGTATTGTTGTCAATTTCTCTGTTAAAATCCTTTAGAAATATACACACACACACATATATATATTCCTATCAAATAATAGACAAATATGGTAATTAACCATACCTCCAC
>NW_006287811.1:75800-84381 GCF_000327345.1 Myotis davidii
GCTGGGCGTTTGGTGTGTGTGTGTGTGTGTGTGTGTGTGTGTGTGTGTGTATTTTCCTGTATTGTGTGCATATAGGTATACAAGGGTTATATCCTCCTATTAGATCAAGCTTTTTAGTACTATGTAGTGACCTTTGTTGTCTCTTGTGATGGCCTCCATTTTAAAGTCTGTTTTGTTGGATGTGAGTATTGGTACTACAGCTTTCTTTCTTTTCCATTTGAATGGAAAATTTTTACTACCCCTTCATTCTCATCTCCTGTGTATCTTTTGTTTTGAGGTAGGACTCTTGTGTAGAGAGCATATAGTTGGTTTTTGTATCCATTCAGCAATTCCATGCCTTTTGATTGGAACAATTAATCCATTTATATTTAGGGTTATTATTGATAGGTACTTATTGCCATTTTAATTTTGCATAGCTAGGTTTCTCTCTCTGTTTCTTCTCATTATAGCAGTCCCTTTAGCATACCTTGTAATGCTGTATTGGTGGTGATAGACTCCTTTAGCCTTTCTTTTTGTTTGGAAAGCTCTTTATTTGACTGTTTATTTTGAATGATACCCTTGCTGGATATAGTAATTTTGGTCTCAGATCTTTGCTTTCCATTATCTTTAGTACTCTATGCCATTTCCTGCTGTCCTGTAGGGTTTCTGTTGAGAAATCAAGTGTCATCCTTATGGGAACTACTTTGAAGGTAACAGTTTTGTTTTCTCCTGCTGCCTTTAAGATTCTCTTTATGTCTTTGATTTTTGGCCTTTTAATTATGATATGTGTGGGCGTGTTCCTGTTTGGGTTCTTCTTGCTTGGGGTTCTCTGTGCCTGTTGAACTTGTGTGACTTTTTCCATTACCAGGTTAGGGAAGTTTTGTGTCATTAGTTCTTCAAATATCTTCTCTATTCCTTTCTCCCTTTCTGCCTCTTCTGGCACACCTGCTATTCCAATATTGTTACATTTCACGTTGGCCCACAACTCTAATAGCTTTCCTCCTGTTTCTTAATTATTGTTTTTTCTTTGGTTCTCTGGTTCAGTGATATTTTCAACTCTTGTCTTCTTATTCAGTGATTCAATACTGAGCTTCCCCTAATCTGTGGTAATCCTTCCAATGTTCTTTATTTTTGTAATGTCTTTCTTTATCTCAGACTGTTCTTTTTTCATAGTTACTTTATCTTTTTTCATGCTATTTTGGCTATTATGAAAAATACTGTAATGGTCATGGGAGAGTAGATATCTTTTCAATATTCTATTTTCATTTCCTTTGAATATATATCAAGAGGTGGGATTTTTTTTTTCTGTTTTGGATGGCAGTTCTATTTTTAAAGTTTTAAAGAGGTTCCATTCTAGATTACTTGCTTTAGGTAAGATTAATAATTTTAGAAGTAAATTGATTAGCACAAAGTAATGTTAAATCTGGGCCTTAGCGTATATTTGCCACAGTATAAGATTTACAGAATCAGTTCTATTAATATCCAACTATATTACTCCTTGTCTCTGGGTCGCTCCCCAAATATTTACAGTGTCCAGCATTAACAGCTATGGTTATTAGTCTTGTAGGACATTTGGTACTGTCCAAAATGACTACTAAGACATTTGATCCATGCCAAAAGGTCTTTGATAGCAGGTTTGTGGTGATATTTCAATGTGGCTCTGATTGGCATTTCCATGAAGATCCATAGGGACATTTGGTACATAGTAAATATCTTCTGCAAGATCTGAGCCCTGACCCATCCACCTATCCCATGTGTCATTGCCAACCAGGCTATCGAGGTAAGAGGGGTTGTTATTGACAATACAGCCACAACACAAACACTGGACCAATATAACATGATAGCATTTTTATGTCTTAATCCTATAACCCAGAAGTATAAATAAACATTACGGACTATTTGAATGCAAAGATAATTTCTTTGGTCTGTATGTTTTTTAAATATATATTTTTATTTACTTTTAAAGAGGAAGAAAGTTGAAGGAGCAAGACAGATAAGGGAGGAAGAGAGAGAGAAAGTAACATAAACCTGTAACCTGCATATGTGCCCTGACTGGGAATCGAACCAGTGACCTTTCAGTCCATGAAATTGTGCTCACAATCAATTGAGCTACACTGGCTAGGGGAAATGTGTATATTTTGATAGTATCAAATTTCAAAGACATTTTTATATGATAAAATGTCTCCATGAATATTTTGGACAGGACCAAATGACTGTTAATCATAATTAGGGATAAGAATTATTAAGGAGTACGTTTATAGCTACTTGAGGGCTTGGCTCTGACACAGAAAATACTCTTGTCATTACCAATAGGTTCCATGTTATTTACCTTAAAGAAAACAGACTTTATAGTGTGGGTAAATATCACAAGACGTTGGCCAAAAGCTGGGGTTAGGCATTCACTCATGCATGCTACAGAGGGCATCTCCTGTGAAGGAGTAAGGGCTTTTTGTGATACTCAAGGGCTAACTTTCCTTCATATAAAATAATGTGTCAACCTTTGGGATCTGGGAGAATAAAAAATGGTCTTTAAATATAAATTTTGAGTCTCAATATTATCTCAATACCTTGAGGTATCTCAAATATATATCATTGTGTGGTTCACCCAGAAGTAGATTTTGTGGTAAGGATTTGAGAATAAATTTGTTGATTAGGGAGAAATATATGGTACACATCAGTAGGAAATTGGGGAAAGGAGGCAGGAAAATGAAGGGAATAAATAAGCAGTATGTTTTGTATGTTTTCTAGTAGGTAGTTACCACTGTGTGTAAGTGGAATTTGCTCCTTAGTGAGACTCTGAAGGTAGTGTGCAACATAAAGGTCAGATTTATCCTACTCTAAAGGCATGGGGCCTGGCATATTTACATATCAACCATCATCCGTCATTGATTTAGAGATGACCTCAAGATGTGTTGACTTTCTGGTGCTTCTGACACTCTGTGTATGTGGGCACAGTATTCAGAGAAGGTCCTTTAGCAAAGAAATGCAGATAGTGGCAGTTGGACTTTGAGCCCCATGAACTGATAGCTAGAGCCAAAGGCATAAGAGCTGGGCATGAAAGTACTACGTGGGAGTGGAGATATATCCAGAATCTGGAATTCAGAAGTTACTTTTTTGAGATACACTATAGAGTAATTGGTGTAAAATGGAATTAAAATTCATGAGACTGGATAAGATCACTTAGGGTAATAGAAGGAGAAGAGGACTGTACATTGAGTAACAGCACAGAAATAATAAGTGAAATCAGCAAAAGGAACCAATAAGGAACAAGAAAAGTTAAAGGAGAAAAAGCAAAAGGGTGATATCATTGGAGCCAACTTTTAAAAAGTGTATCGAAAAAGAAATGTGTAATAAAGGATACCAAATGCTGCTGACAGGGAGAAAAAAATGAGATATGAGAACCCATTCTTACAGTTTGAAAAGAAAACCCAACTGACAGTCCTAGATGGCTCTTGCCTTGCAGGCAGGTATTGTGATATTGCTCTCTGGTATATATTCTGAGAACTACAGCCTAGTAATGAATCCTAGGTGTCTGAAAACACACACACACACACACACACACACACACACATACACACATACACAATTGACAGTCCTAGATGCTCTAGCCCTTGCAGGGAGTTAAAAGGAAAGCCTATGGAGAGACCTAGAGGGCTCTCAACCTGAGGGGAGGTGTGGCAATAGTGCCTCTTGTCGACATTCTGAGAACAGCACTCTAGTAAGGGAAGTGTTGCAATAGTGTCCTCTTTGTTTAAAAACCTATATTGTTGAATATATTACACTAGAGGCCCGGTGCACAAAAATTTGTGCACTCGGAGGGGGGAGGGAGTCCCTCAGCCCGGCCTGTGCCCACTCGCAGTCTCGGACCCCTCGGGAGATAACGACCTGCTGGCTTAGGCCTGCTCCCCGGTGGCAGAGGGCAGGCCCAATCCATAGGTGCAGCCCCTGGTCGGGCTAAGAGCAGGGCTGATTGGGGAGTTGGGGCGCCTCCCCCTGTCACCCACAGAGCAGGGTCGATCAGGGGGTTGGGCTCCCCCCTGTCACGCACAGAGCAGGGCTGACCAGGGGGTTGAGGAGCTCCCCCCTGTCACTCACAGAGTAGGGCCGATAGGGGAGTTGGGGTACCACCCCCTGTCACACACAGAGCAGGGCGGATCAGGGGGTTGGGGCACTGCCACTGTTACACTCAGGGCAGGGCCTATGGGGAGGTTATGGCTCTACCCCATTACACACAGAGCAGAGCCCTTGGAGGGTCGGGGGTGGGGGGTGCGGCGCTGCACCTTGTCACACACAGAGCAGGCCTGACCAGGGGGGTTTGGTCGCTGCCCTGTCACGCTGATCCTGGTGCCAGGAGGCCTCGCTGCTCCGCTGATCCCGGTGCTGGGTGGCCTCGCAGCTCTGCTGATCCCAGTGCTGGGGAGCATATTACTCTTTTACTATATAGGAGAGAAGCCTGGTGCATGGGTGGGGGCCGGCCGGTTTGCCCTGAAGGGTGTCCTGGATCAGGGTGGGGGGTCCCCACTGGGGTGCCTGGCCAGCCTGGATGAGAGGATGATGGCTGTTTGCAGCTGGTCACACCCCTTCAGGGTGCGGGTCCCCACTGGGGGGCGGCTCGGCTCCAGCTATGAGACTTCTGCTGCTGAAAGCAGGTTTCTGGCCTTTGTTTACCCTTCTGTATTTGAAACAATGTTGCGGTCCTGCTGGCTGAAGCCCGGGGTTTTGTTTAGCTTCTATTTTTGTAACATAGTTGCTTAGAGTGCAGCTGAGAGGCCTGCAGAATAGGCGTGGAAGCTTGTCTTGCTCCGTCACTAAAGCAAGCAAGCCTCATGTTAGCTTCCAGCTGCCTGGCTGCCGGCCTCCATCTTGGCTCTCAGTTAATTTGCATATTGCCCTGATTAGCCAATGGGAAGGGTAGCGGTTGTACACCAATTACCATGTTTCTCTTTTATTAGATAGGATATTTCAATTCCCTGCCCCCCCACATTTATCCCACCCAGCCCACTCCCCGCACCTCCAGCCCCAGGCCTTCATCACCCTATTGTCTATATCCTTGGTTATGCATGCACATATATACTAGAGGCCTGGTGCACGAATTCGTGCATGGATGGGGTCCCTAGGTGGCCTGCAGGGATTGGGCCAAAACCTGCAGTCCAACACCACCTGCAGCTCCTACCTGCTGTTCCCAATCATCCCAGCCCCCTGTGCCTGCTGTTGGCTCATGCCCAGTCAGCCCTGATTGGGAGAGGCTCGCATTGTTACAGCAGTGCTCACAGCCGTGAGCCCTGCATCTGGTGGCTCCCAAGGGGAGTGGCCTGTAGGATCAGGCTGAAACTGACTCTCCAACATCCCCTGAGGGGACCTGGATTGTGCGAGGGCACAGGCCAGGCTGAGGGACCCCACTGGTGCTCAATTGGGCTGGGGAGGGACCGCAGGAGGCCTCTAGGGCATGTCCGGCCCATCTCATTCAGTCCATACACCTACTTTTGCTTCACCTTACATATATTAATTGGTAGATACTATAAAAAGATAGAATTCATGACATTACTAACATAAAGTAAGGGAGCAGAGCTGCAATAACTTTGTTTTTGTATATAGTTGAAATTAGCAGCTTAAAAGAGATTATTACAAAAGCATATCTGTGTGTGTGTGTGTTTATATTTTATAACTATAGTATCATGTAATCTCCATGAAGAAAATATCCATAGTATATAAATAAAAGGAAATTAGAAGGGGTTTAAAATCTGTCACTACAAAAATTTAACTAAGTCCACAGAGAAGCCGATTTCACTTGCCATAATATTTTCCAGGTACATTAAAGCTGTCCCAAAGGGTAAAAGATCCCTCTTTTTTATATAGCTGCATAATATTCCATTCTTGTAAGTGACCCACAATTTTTTATCTATTCATCTAGTGATGGGCACTTAGGCAGTTTCCAAATCTTAGCGATTGTAATTAAAAGAAAAACACCTATGGGAATATTAGAGTTAAAACTTTAAATGACTATGAATGTACTGTCCTTCAATCAAAATTGTGAATTGATTTTTAGTAGATGAGGCCTGAAAATTGGGACATTGTTAAAGCTCCCGGATGAGTCTCATGTGAAGTCAGATTTGTGAAGTCAGGAAGCTTATCTAGAGAACACAATGTAGATTTTTTATTGGGATATAATTGACATGGAACTTTGTATAACATTAGGATGTACAACATCTTAATGTGATGCATTTACATATTGCAATATATTTATCACTCCATTGTTAGCTTATACCTCAATCACATCACTTAATTTTGTTGTTGTGAGAACAATTAAGATCTAGTCTTTTTTTCAATTTTAATATTTATAATATAATATAGTTGGCTGTAATCTTTACCCTGTCCATAAGATCTCCAGAATTATTTTTTTAAGCATGGGAGAGTGAAAGCTGGGGGATGAAGTTGAAACCATATAGGACAATCAGTGCCTTAAATCATATGGTACAAAATGTCCTTCAAAAAGGAGGGAGACGTTAAGACATTTCCAGATAAGCTAAAGCTGATATTCATTATCAATAGACCTACCCTGTAAGAAATGATAAAGGGAGTCCTTCTATTTGAAGTAGAAAGGACAATACAAATTAAATCAAAGTGACAAGAAAATATAAAGTTCACCAATAAAGGTAAATACCTGGGCAATTATAAGATCTTATTTTATTGTAATTTCCATAAGTCCACTTTTTATTCCTTTATAAGATTTAATAGACCAGAGCATAAAACCTATGTTCAACACAAGGTGGGGTAAAAGTAGGTTTGCATTTGTGAGTATACAAAACACAGAGGCTATCTTTCTTTATTATTAATTATTGTATTATTTTCCCCATGAACAACTATACACCTACTTTTGCTTCACCTTACATATATTAATTGGTAGATACTATAAAAAGATAGAATTCATGACATTACTAACATAAAGTAAGGGAGCAGAGCTGCAATAACTTTGTTTTTGTATATAGTTGAAATTAGCAGCTTAAAAGAGATTATTACAAAAGCATATCTGTGTGTGTGTGTGTTTATATTTTATAACTATAGTATCATGTAATCTCCATGAAGAAAATATCCATAGTATATAAATAAAAGGAAATTAGAAGGGGTTTAAAATCTGTCACTACAAAAATTTAACTAAGTCCACAGAGAAGCCAGTTCTGGATGAAATAAGAAACAAAATCATTGTAAGACATAGAGAAATCAAGTTTAAAGGGCATTAATTATTTCTTTAATCCTTAGGACAGTGATGGCGAACCTTTTGAGCTCGGCGTGTCAGCATTTTGAAAAACCCTAACTTAACTCTGGTGCCATGTCACATATAGAAATTTTTTGATATTTGAAACCATAGTAAAACAAAGACTTATATTTTTGATATTTATTTTATATATTTAAATGCCATTTAACAAAGAAAAATCAACCAAAAAATGAGTTCACGTGTCACCTCTGACACGCGTGTCATAGGTTCGCCATCGCTGCCTTAGGAATTACTTTAAATGTTAACAGATTACACTCCTCAAGCAAAAATATCAGTTGTCAGAATTCAATAACAAAAAAAGGATACAACTATATTCCATCTACAAGTGGCTAACTTTAAATCCAAGAACAGACAAGTGATTGATTTGGATTATTTGGATATCGTTTCTTGGCTATTACATCAAAAGCAATAGCAACAGCATTAAAAAAGAGATAAATTGGACTACTTCAAAATAAAAAATAATATTTTTGTATCAAAGGATCAACTAAAACACTGAAAAGGAAACCAATAGAATGGAAGACAATAATATAATATCTGATAAGGGATTAATATCTAGAATTTACAAAGGACTACAACTCATTTGAAAACTTGAATAAAATGAAAAAATGTTTTCATAGATGTTTCTCCAAAGAAGATACACACATTACCAACAAGCATATGAAAAGACATTCAACATCACTAAGTACTGGAGAAAATAAAAAACATAAATTTGTAAATATATATATATATATATTCACACACACACACACACATACACACACACACACATATATCTCATGTTCATAAATATTACTGCTACTAAAAAAAATGAACACAAAAGAGTAAGTGTAAGGAAGAAAGTGGAGAAATTGGAACCCTTGTGGATTGTTGGTAGTAATGAAAACTGGTATGACCAGTACAGAATGCAGTAGTCAAAAATTTAAAATAGAATTACTGGCAATTTCATTTCTAGGAATATTTCCCAAAGTTTAAGTGGGGATCTTGAGGAGCTATTACACACCTGTGTAAATGCAGGGGTCCCAGAGTAGCCAAAATAATCTTGAAAAAATAAAAGAACAAATTTGGAAGATTCACATATCCACATTTTAACAAATACTAAAAGCAATAATGATTTGACAGTCTGTTCAATGCTTGTCTGCCTCTGTATCTATCTATTTGTTCATCAGGTTATAATGCTGGGGAGTGTCCATAAATGAGTGAGGTCATGTGGTGTTTTTCTTTCACTTCCTGGCTTATTTCACTTAGCATAATGCTCTCCAGTTCCATCCACACTGTTGCGAATGGTAGAAGTTCCTTCCTTTTCACAGCAGCATAGGATTCCATTGTGTA
>NW_006287811.1:84452-84888 GCF_000327345.1 Myotis davidii
GATTTTCCTGCCCATGCATGTACAGGTTTCCCCATTATCAACATCACTCACAGAATGCTAATGTATTTTTTTACTAAGGATAAGTTTACATTGACACATCATTGCCAGCCAAGCCTATGGTTTACCTTAAGGTTCACGCTTGGTATTGTACATACTGTGGGTAGGCAAAAGTTTAATGAACTCTGTCAATCATTATACATATACAGAGCATTTTCACCGCCCTAAAAGTATCTGCACTGTGCCTATTCATGTCTCTCCCCCCTCATCCTGGAAACCATTCATATTTTTACCTTTTATAGAATGTCATACAGTTGGAATCATACAGTGTATAAAGTTTTCAAATTGGCTTTTTTTCACTTACTAATATGCATTTAAGTTTTCTCCATATCTCTTCCTGGGTATATAGCCCAATACTTTTTATTTGTATACCTGAATA
>NW_006287811.1:85076-97154 GCF_000327345.1 Myotis davidii
AGAGTGTGATAAGGACATGTGCTGGTGGGGTACAGGAGGCCAAGGGAAGGTCAATGGGGAAAAAGAAAAGGAGACATATGTACTACTATTTGTAATACCTTAAACAATAAATAAAAGCAATAGTGATTAATAGTATACTATTGCCATTAAGATAGACATATAGGACAATGAAAAAAATTTAGTCAAAATAAATTCATACATAAATGCTCAGTTGATTTTTAAGACTTAATTTTTAGGGTTACCACAAAATTTAGAAGTACAGAGATTTTCCTGCCCATGCATGTACAGGTTTCCCCATTATCAACATCACTCACAGAATGCTAATGTATTTTTTTACTAAGGATATACTAAGGATAAGTTTACATTCCCAGCCAAGCCTATGGTTTACCTTAAGGTTCACACTTGGTATTGTACATACTGTGGGCAGGCCAAAAGTTTATGAACTCTGTCAATCATTATACATATACAGAGCATTTTCACCGCCCTAAAAGTATCTGCACTGTGCCTATTCATGTCTCTCCCCCCTCATCCTGGAAACCATTCATATTTTTACCTTTTATAGAATGTCATACAGTTGGAATCATACAGTGTATAAAGTTTTCAAATTGGCTTTTTTTCACTTACTAATATGCATTTAAGTTTTCTCCATATCTCTTCCTGGGTATATAGCCCAATACTTTTTATTTGTATAACTGAATAATCTTCCAAAGTGTACCAAAGTTTATTTATGCATTCATGTAGTTAAGGATATCTTTCTATGTATTGTCAATTAGGAATAAAACTAATACATTAATAAAGTTTTTGTGTGTCTGCACATAAGTTTCTAACACTTTTGGGTAACTAACATGATTGCTCAATTGTATGTTAAGAGTATGCTCAATTGGGGAGTGGGTGTAGGAACTGGGCAGAGAGGGATAATGGGGGAGGTAAGAGGGAAACCTATAATACTATCCACAATAAATTGAAAAAAATAAAACTATAAAAAGAGATTAAATTGCCAAATTGTCTTCCAAAGTGGATGTACCACTTCAGATTCCCATCAGCATTGTATGAGTTCGTGTTACATCCTCACCAGCATTTGGTATTATCAGTGTTCCAAATTTTACCCAGTGTATCAGTTATGTAGTGGATTCTCATTTTTTAATGTACATTTCTCTGATGACATATAATATAGAGCATCTTTGCATATGCTTATTTGACAGATGTGTATCTTTGACGAGTGGTCTGTTAAAGTTGTTAGCCCATTTATTTAAAAATCAGGTTACTTGTTTTCTTATTTTTGAGTTTTAAGAGTTCTTTGTACATATTGTATAACAGTCCTTAATCAGATGTGGTTGCTTTTTTTGAAATAGTGCTCCCAGTCTGTGCCTTGTTTTCTCATTCTCTTGATATTGTCTTTCACAGAAAAGAAGTCTTAAATTTTAATGAATTTCTGTTTATCAATTATTTCTTCCATGGGCCAAGCCTTTAGTATTGTATCTAGAAAGCCATCACATGCTTAATGTCAGCCAGGTTTTTTACTATATTCTCTTCTATTTGTTTTATAGTTTTGCATTTTACATTTTGCTATATTTATATGGATCTATTTTTACACCCTTCATTCTGTTTCACTCACCCATTTGTCTTATTCGCCCACCAATACTACACTGCCTTGACTAATGAATTTATTTTTAACAAGAGTTCTAAGAAAATTAAATGGCCAACCAATAGTCTTTTCAACAAATGATGCGGTGACAACTGGATATCCACATGCAAAAAGTATAACTTACCACATACAAAAATTAACTCTAAATGTATCAAAGATCTAAATGCAAGGACTAATGTTATGAAATCTTAAAAGGAAACCTAGGTGCAGATCTTCTTGGGTTTGGATTAAGCGACAATTTCTTTTACCAAACAACAAAGGTACAAGCAACAAAGGAAAAAAAAGAGAAGTTGGAATTCATTAAATTTGTAAAAATTACAGTAAAGGGCACATCAATAAAGTAAAAAGTACAAACTGAAAATCAGGGAAAACATTTGCAAATCATATCCTGTGTAATAAAATCCCAGTGACCAAACAGTAGAATGACCTGAACCAACACAGCCCCTTCCCTGGCCCGCCCCGCCACCCCCAAGTGGGCCCCCAGACCCAATGTGGGAGGATGGGGGGGAACGCTAGCCTTCAAACAGCCCATGACCTCTCACCCAGATGGTCCAACAGTTCTGGCCCCAGAGTGGCTCCCAACACCCCTAAGTCACTGCCTGGCTCCCTGTGCATGTACATTTAGTGAAAGCACAAATATCATTCCCAAACCTGAGTCTCCCGAGGCCTCTGCTAATCTGCAGCCAAGGTGTGGAATTCTCCCTCCATGGCCCACAGCCCCAGGAGACCTTCCAAATTATCCAAAAAGGTGACTTAAGCATTGACAGGATGGTGGCCCTTTACTCAGGAATGTAGAGGCAGGATGGGGATTTTGTGAAATTGTAGTGCCTTGCAGATTAGGTGAGCTTTCAATCTCTCTTTAAAAGGGGCAGCGAAGAGGAGTCGAAGGCATATTCAAAAACAGAAAAACTTTGAAACAAACACACATGAAAATCATATTGGTAAACTGAGGCAGAGCCCCAGGAAGAATGCAAAAATCATTAAAGCACCATCATTCATCTTGATATACATATGTAAGCAACACATAAACAACTTCATCTCATGGCATAGGAAATGCAAAATAGTTCTGTTGTGGGTTTTCTTCTGGCATCCTTAAAGTATAATTAGATCCAGCTGGGGGAAAGCTATAGCTTCCAGCATTAGACCCCACTGCCGGCCCCATCCGATGGGCCCCCATGGGGTGGCCCACTGACCCACCTATGCACGAATTCGTGTACGGGGCCTCTAATATCTAATAAGGGCCTAGTATCTAGATTATGTCAAGTACACTAACAACCTTTGCCTTGACTAATTTGTAAGTGACAAAGACAGTAATGTAATTTTCCTCCAAATCTCAGGAATATATACTCTCTTTGAATAGACTTTGCAGTTCATTCAATTATAGACATGACTTATATTTTAGGATACTAATCCACATCGCCTAATCTTCATGATTGTAATATTGACCTGAGGTACTTGTTAGAACTCAAGTCCTAGATCCCTCTTCTATAGGTTTTGATTCTTTCAGATAAAGAGGAGTCCCAACTGCCCAATTGGAGTGGCTCAGTGATTGAGCATCAATCTATGAACCAAGAGGTCAGTGTTCAGTTCCCCTTCAGGGCACATGCCCGGGTTGTGATTGGTTCCCAGTGTGGGGTATGCAGGAGGCAGCTGATCATTGATGTTTCTATTTCTCTCTCCCTTTCACATCCTCACTGAAATCAATAAAAAATATTTTTTTAATAAAGAGGAGCCCACTGTTTGTACTTTTAATGAACACCCAAGTAATATGTTATTTTTTTAATCTTTGAAAGTATTTATTTGTGGTTACCAAAAGTAGTCTTGTGTTTTAACACACTAATCTACTAAAGGGGAGTGTTTTAAATAAAGGTAATGCTATTTAATATTGTATTGATAGAAATATTTATTGTTATAAACTGCATTAGGTTTTATGTTATCATACATATGATTAAGATGTTTTTCTACTACTTTTTAATACTTGAACAGAGAATGTAAAATTAAACAAAGGATCTTAGAATTAGGAAACAATTTTCAACACACTATATTCCATCTTGTATTCCATAGAAGGCTTTATCTGGTCACTTAGGAGTTTAAAGCCCCGATTAAAAAGTTTCCACAGCAAAATAGGATTGCCATAAAAGCCATAGGAGTGTGTAGCTCAGACAGAGTCAGCATTTACCATAATGCTTAAAAGTAAATGATCCATTGTATCTGCTGCAAAGAAAAAGAAAAAGAAAGAAAAATTATTACAACAGCATTTAAAAGTACCTGTGTGTCGCACTAACTGCTTCTAATTGAGCAGCACAGTGTGGAGAGGCTGTGCTCCACCTCCACAACCAGCTGGAACCCAAATACTCCCCAGCCCTGCATACATCCCTCCCTCAACTGGGACTATGTGACATTTCCTACATGGTCAGTCTGGCTCAGTGATGGAACCCACCCAGACTGGAGAGAGGAGAGGGTTAGAGATTGTTTAGGTGGTTCTCCGGAAGTAGAAGCCAATGTTGGGATTAAATAAGAAGAAATAATTTTGAGAGACAATAGAGAGGGAGTTAGGAAGGTTGGCTGAACCTTTAGATTGCAAACTCCTTTGGAGTGAAGCATATAGGAAAGGAGGCTCCATGGAAGTGTCTTGGAATGCCCTGCTCTCTAAGGAAGGTTCACAGTCTGTCATGGAGTTCAGGAGACAAGGTTGACCCTCAGAGGAGTGCCTTCCTACATGAATAGGCCCATTGTGATGGGTTTAAAATTTCTGTAGTCAAGTAGTGTTTGTTGCTCAAATATGCTTCCTTAGCTTGCAGCTATAACACAGAGATTACCAGTTATCATAAGGACTTCAGGATTCAATATATTGGTTATAGTCTGCCATTAGTAAGTCATAATGATTAAACTAAGTTAAATTAATTGATTTGTACTTTTGCAGAATACCCAGCAGGTACTGAAAGGTGAAATACCAAACTGATTTTTCAAATGAGAACTCCCAGGGAGGGTACCAATGTTTTTCTGTGGAATTTACTTATACAGTACAATTTTTTCTGTGCCAAGGATACTAAAAACATAGTTTTCCTATTATTTTGTGATGGTTTCTTCATTTTTTGGGAGGGTAAATATTTAGCCTTGTATTCTTACGACATTCTAATGCAGAGAATGCATGAATTTATGAAAGATTGACCATTGGTTGCACAAACTGGATCCCATTTTTCCTTGCAAGGATACGATGGTGGATTACGTATGTCACACGTTGGCTGTTAAACATAAAGAATAACATGAAATTTGTCAGATAATGAACTTTTGAATAAAAACTTCTTTGATATTAGTACAAGATACCCTGCATCAAAATGGAATTAAAATTTTGTATATTTAGGTTTGGAAATAAACCATTCAGGTTGTCATAAAATATTATTGATATAGTTCTCAAAACTCGACATAATTTTTAAAAACAAATGGCTGAATGTATGTTTATAATGGAGCCACTCTGGTGTCACTTCTCCTAATACCTGAATCAGATTTCCCCTATTATTTCATACCACAAGGAACCATAAGACAGAATTTTAATAATTTCCCTATGTTTCTCAGTGGTTTCACTACTAGAGAATCAGGTACATTCAGATTATCACCACATATGTATGTATTGGTATTTGCATATATACATGTGTATATGTGTACGTATACGTATATACATACATATAAAATTTGATTAATGGCAATATTGGTAATGTACATAAATAAGAGTATGCTGTGTATTCTTAGATACCATCCTTTAAAATGTCTTTCTAACCTTTCATAGATGTTTCTTCACCTCTAAATAATGTTCTGCTCTATGAATATATGAAAATGATTTTACCCACCTTGAAGTGGATAATTTTTGTAGTTCTCTTGTTTTGCTTGAATAAACAATTCTACTTTAAATACACTGTAACCTTTATGAGATGCATGCGGATAACAAGGATACACATTATTGGTATCTTTGAAATAATGGGATATTTTTATCTTATCCCAAATACCAAGTGATTTTATATGGCTGGCTAAATTTTATTTATTGAACTTAGTGTAATAATGGCACAGTTAAAAATGTTTTTTGAATGACCAGTGTGTTCCACATTTTATTTCCTGAATTTCTTTTTATAAAAGAAGGGAAAGGCACTAGAAAAATTGAAAAATCAAAAACAGACATCCATTAGCTACTCCTGTGCGCCCTCTACTGGGGATTGAGCCCTCAACCTAGGCATTTTCCTTGACTTGGAAATAAACCAGGGAACTCTTGGTTCAAGAGTCAAAGTTTAACCACTGAAATACTCCAGCCAAGTTGTTTGGTGAAATTTGTTGTTAAATCTTATAATATAAAACAATTTAAAGTTTATCTTTACAAATTAATCAATATTAACTTACTGGTTGTCTTGGAGGTTTTCCAAAAGAAGTTTCTGCAACCAGCACACAAAAGAAAATGTAAAAACAAAAATAAAAGGGTAAGATATTCAGAGTCACTGGTGGAAAGAACCTATAGTTTTTAGTAGGAAAATACTATACAAATTGCCTACTCAGCACTCCCAATTTTGAGGTGAGGCTTTTGTGCTAGTAAGAAAACAATAAGTTCACAAATTAGCTCCAAATTAGAAATATACTTCCAAATTATTCTCATCTGTGAAAAATAATTTTAAGTGTTGTACAGCAATCACCAAACTCTGCTGTGAAGATCCATAAATCTTTTTATTGTTATTTTCCATCTCATGAGATATCAGTCAGAGAAGACAATGCTTTGTTTAAAGCCCCTAATATGCCTTCCATAATGTCACTTAACATGAAGAAATTAATTCCTATTTAATGAAATAGTACTCATTCTAACATCAGGGGTCTATTTGATGACTCAAAACTACTTTACTCAAATTCGTCAGTCTCCTGGCACTAAATGAAGATCAATTTCCAGGAGAGGGATCAAGGAGTTCTAACCTCACACAAATTTTGACTTTAGTCTACACAGAACTAGCAGACAACAAATCAAATTGTCAAGTAATGTGAGATCTAGGGGACATGTTTACTCCGTACACTCTGCAATTAGCAAACATTGAATCTGTCCTCCAAAGCAAATATTAATTAGGTAAATATCTTTAGTCATAAATACAAAAAGTTAAGTTCTACTGCTCAGTCTAACCCACCTCACCTCTCTGCCTCCATCTCTCTAAGGTGGGACATGAGAAAAAGAAATCCACTGTTGTCATTTTTAAAGGGGTTTGTAACATATCCACTTTCATTTTGCCTGTTTTGAGTATTAGAAACCTAATGAAAGAAGCTGCTCCATTTCTACATAATAGCAGTTGTCTCCTGCATTTTCTAAGATGTCTGAATTACTTCATTCAGAACTAAAAAAGTACTCACCAGAATAAAGAGGAAATGCCAAGGCAATGATGAAAATAACTTTGATCCATGATGAAAACAAAGACATTTTATCAAGTCTGTAGAAGAAACCCAAAAGAAGTTTACAACACCTGACACAGAGACAAATTTCTTCTTGCTAAATGAAAGTTTCTTAAAGGCAGAGGACCTGCTACTCCACTAGATTCCTAATCATAATGGACTTTTCCCTTTTTTTCTTATGCCACCACAAGAGATATACATGTGAACCAATGGCCTCTTAGAGATTTGAGAGAAACACCAGGACACATTCCCAGCACATTTCAGAAGGAGCTGTTCATTCCCAAACCTTGGCTCAGCTCACTGAATCTTGACACCACTTAAGGAAATATGGGCAGTAGACTCTCCGTTTTTCCTCAGAATATAGAAACATTTCAGGAAGGACTGACCTGGAGCAGGCCTCACAGCAATGCTGCACACCATGGCCAGCCCATAGATTCCCTACCCAACCTCCCTGAAACAGGAGGTAGTGGAGCCTGAGGCCTACAGCTCTAGAGACTGTGTCTATTTTGTTTCTCCTACTTTGTCAAATACCTTCACCCAGCTGAGGAGTCTCCTTTATTGGCTTGCTGCTGTTGATGAGCTTGATGGTGCTTAGAAAAGCAACTCTTACAAGACAAAGGTATTCTATGTTCTGCCTAGGGCCTGTAAAACAGCTTGTGAGACATGCCATATCAATAATTATCAATAGGTCTTCCCTTAAAGGAGCATTGGGACGATTTTCTGATATACTCAGAAATATGGGGTGGGCATAAAGTAATAAAGGGTGATTTGAAACTCTAGAATTGACAAGAGATGTGAAAGTTTTTAAGACACTGAATTGTTATGAAACGGAGAATCAAAGCAAGAAAGGAAAAAAGTATGTTTAGGAAACTGATATTATATACATGCCTAGGCCCTTAGTATTTTGCAGCACTAAAGAAGCATATTAGACTCAATTGAAGATTTGGTTTATTAAACATTTATTTTGAGATAAATGAGGATTCTCATAAAACTTTAAATACTAATACAGAGAGTTATCAATTTCTCCCAGTGAGGACATCTTGTAAAGCTATAGTACAAATCCACTACCAGGAATATTTAAAAAGCTCCCGAATGGAAATAAGTCATCCAGGTTTGGATCCTAGGTTTGAGAACAATATGAATATATTAAGATCATGAGCAAAAGAAGGCTCCGGAATAAAATTGAGATTATGAGGTATAATGCCCTATATTATATACTGTGTCATTAGTCTGAGGAATAAGTGAAGAAAGCAAGGTTAATTCAGTTTAGCAAACCTGACATAAAATATGGTCTTTGTAACCATGCTGACAAAATTAGTTCAAACCAAATGTGCTGAAGCGTGAGGAATGGATTTTATTTTAACTAGCCTGAGGGCTCATAAATGGAGGGATATTTCATGTTCATGAATTGGAAGACTCCATATTATCAAGATGTCAGTTACTCCCAACTTGACCTATAGATTCAATACAGTCCCAATCATAATCCCAGCAAGTTACTTTGTGGCTGCTATTAAAGGAATTCTAAAGTTTATATGGAAGGCAAAATACCAGGATAGCCAACAGAGTATTGAAGGAAAAGAACACAGTTGGAGGTTTGATGCTACTCAAACTCAAGACTTACTATAACTGAGTCAATAATCAAGACAGTGCATTGTTGGCAAAAGAAGAGACAAGTAGATTAACTGATGAGGTAAAAGATCCCAGAAGCAGACCCTCATAAATATGGTCAAATGATTTTTGACAAAGGCACAAACATAATACAGTGAAGCAAAGGTCATTTTCTCAAAAATAGAGCCTGTAATTAAAATTAAAAATCCCAGAATAAGTCATAGACTGGGAGAAAATGTTTTCAAAAGACACATCTATTAAAGGACTGTTACTCAAAATATACAAAACTCCTGAAATTCAGAAATACCGAAACAAACAACTTGGTTTGAATATGGGCCAAAATTTAACAGTCACCTCACAAAAAGAGGTATGAAGATGTTAAATAAACATGTGAAAATATGCTCCACTCATAATCGACAACGAATGAAATTTTAAAATGAAATGCACCACATACCTATAGAATGGCCAAAATATAGGTCATTCACAGTACCAAAAGCTTGCAAGGATTTGGAGAAACAGAAACTCTCTTTCGCTGTGGGTGGGAATGCATAATAGTACAACCACTTTAGAAAGCAGTTTTTAGGTTATTATAAAACTAACTTATTTACATGCAAATGAGTAATCTTGCTATTTGATATTTACCTAAAGGAGTTGAGAATTTATGTCCTCCAACTCCCCAAAAAACTTGCACACTGATGTTCAGAGCAGCTTTATTCATAATTGCCAAAAAATGGAAGCAATCAAATGTCCATCATAGGTTAATGGGTAAATAAACTGTGGTACATCCAGCCAATGGACTGTTATTCAGACCTAAAAAGAAATGAGCTTTCAAGCCATGAAAATACACTGAGGAACTTTACTGTATGTTACTAAACGAATTAAGTCAATCGGAAAAGGCTACCTACTATATAATTACAACTATATGATATTCTGGAAAAGAAAAACTATGGAGACAGGAAAAAGATCAGTGGTTGGCAGGGTAAGGAGATGGAGTGATGAGTAAGTGGAGCCCAGAGGAATCTAGGGCAGTAAAACTATATAATACCATAATGATGAATCTATATCATTATATATTTGTTAAAACTCATAGAATATCCAACACCAAGAGTAAGCTGTAACATGAACTATAGACTTTCTGTGAATATAATGGATCGTGTGTTTGCATCATTCTCAAGAAATGTACCACTCTGTTGTCTGTGTTGATAATGTAAGAGACTATAGATGTGTAGGGGCAGGGAGGATAGATTATATAGGAAATGTCTGGACTTTTCTCTCAGTTTTGCTGTGAACCTAAAATTGTTCTTCAAATAAACTTCTTAATAAAATAAATATGTACAAGGTTATATATTTTGTGATGCATACTATAATTGCAAAAGTTGGACATATGTATATAATGGAATATAATGGTTGAATTGTCTCCTGTACTTCTATATAGTAGAGTACTATACAGCTCCTTAAGAAGAGTAATATAGGCATGAATAAGTATGCTTCTGGATTTCTGGAATTACTATATATTTTCTGGAGAGGCTAATTAGAATTTTACCTTCTAACTCATCATTACTTTTCCATAAAACTGTTTTATACTGATTGACAAAAATGAAATGTTCTCAATTTCCTAATAAGTGGGAAGTATTTTACCACCATCATAAAACAAATATTTTAGCCAATTTAGTTCCTGCACAAATAAAAGACATTAAATAACTTGGTATCTCCAATGCTATTTTCACATCATTTCCTAAATATCATAGATGTAGATATTTTAAGGAGGACACAACATGGCATAAGTGAGACTTCTCTGGCATTGACCACGGATAGGAAAGTCCATTTGCCAAAACTATAAACAATGCTGATTTGCATAGTAGATCTAACTTTGTCTCTAATAGCTCTGTATAACTTAAACCCAACAGTACCTTCATTTAAAGATATCATTTTGATACTGGCATTTTAGATGAAGAAACTGAAGATCAAGAAAGATAATAACTTGTTAACATCATTCTAATATAAAGGGAATTGAGACTGATTATTTCAATGTTGTTTCCAATGTCTATGCAGTTGCCTCACAATAAACAGCTCTCAATTTCAAGGCAGAAAATTGCCCCAAGGAAAATCAAAGAGGGTTTGCCTAAGGTAAGGATTCGATGTTGGGACTGATAACTAAAAATATCAGACCTGAAAGAGATTATTCTAGCCATTTCCAATGGAAAATATGACCTCTAAATCCTAAGATAAGGATTATTCAAGTACTTCAGCTCTAGAGCTGAGAAACAGGATAAATTTCCCTGCCCCAGTATCCAATGGCAATTCAAATCCACTATACAGTTTCTTAACCTTTTGCAATTTGGTATTTTAAAAAAATCCATCAGTGTACACAAAGGTTCATGTGCACTGTTGTCCATTGCGTTTATCAATTCAGGGATTCTAAACCAAATGGAAAAACCGATTTTGTTCCTAGATGATACCAAATCTTGCCTACATTTTCTAGGATTTGAGAAATACTCTATCCAGGATTGCAAATGTACTCACCAGGAGAAAATAGAAATGCCAGCATGATGATAAAAAAGCTGGCATAGATATTCAGTGAGAAGTTAGGTATTTGAGCATGAGTGTGTGTGCGGGGGGAGGTTGAGGGTTAATGGGGGGAGATAAGGACACATTTGTAATACCTTAACTAATAATAAAAAATAAAAAAAGAAGAAGTTAGGTATTTGAACTCCTCATAAAGTTGTAAAGAAACCACAATGTTTATGACAAAATCCCATAGAGAGTTCAGTGAACACAGCCAGAGAGGCCAGGTCCTGGATCCTCCACCTTGAGAAAGAAGATCCTCCACCTCGAGATCCTCCCGAGTTGTTAATCTCCTTTAGTATTACTTTCTTTTAAAATTTTTATCCAAGGATATTTTTTTCCATTTATTTTCAGTGAGTGTGAAAGGGAGAAAAGGAAGGGAGGTCAGAGCTAGAGAAGGGAGGGAGGAAGTGAGAGAGGGAGGGAGAGGGAGAGAGAGAGAGAGAAACATCCTTGTAAGAGAGACACATTTATTGGTTGCCTCCTGTAGGTGCCCAGACAAGGGGACCATAGAACCTGCAACCAAGGTACTAGTACTTCACCAGGAATGGAAGCAGAGAAGTCTTCTAGGAAGTGGTGGTGGTGGTTGTGAGGAACGGGGTTGTTTGACTGTCCAACTGCTGAATAATGATGCCCAGGGCTAAACCCCCTTTCTTTTCATTAAGGAAGAAGGTTCTTTTTTTTCCCCTCCTGCACCCAAATCAATTAAAAATAAATATGTTAAACAATACATGTGGAATAAAGCTCAAGGATTTCCTGTAGCATTTAAGAACACATGCAGTTTTGAATGCTCAATCTATTCTTCAGAGAACCAGGAACTATTAATACTAAAAAGACGAGAGCTAGAA
>NW_006287811.1:97248-100512 GCF_000327345.1 Myotis davidii
TTGAGGGGTGTATTTTAAATACTGCTGTGTAGGAAAACAAATGTCAGGAGAGATAGGACCTAGAGAGATCATATGTCCTAGCAGTGACTGGGAAGTTGCCACACACAGAGGTCATCAAAGCCATTCCAACAGCAGGAAGTTTAGAGGCCAATTTTATCAGATGGGCATAATGAATGGGGAAGGGAGAAAATGATAAATATATCTATAGATCCTAAAAGAGATAGTACATGAAATCTTTCTAAGCAAGGGAGCTGTGTAGGATCAGGAGATAAGGCAGGAAAAGAATTTCAAGATGTATAATTTGCAAATATGCCGGGAACCTCTGTAGTTTGAAAACATAGATAGCTATGAGATGCACATGGAGAACTTTGTACAATTGCCTGTGCCCATGTTCCTTCCCCAAGGTTGCGATTCAGGTTTCTATATGAGATCCTAATAACTGGTATTTTTTTAAAGTTTCTAAGATGGCAGTAACATGCAGAGAGACTGAGCTAGAGCCACAGAGCAATCTCTGGGGCACTATTACATCAAGAATCTAGAGCCAGACAACTGTGCTTCTGGTCTCAGCTCTACGGCTTAGTACGTGAGGTACCTTAAAAATTTGCACATATTATCTGATTATAAGTTAACGCATTTGTAAAATAAATGAGTTAAAATAAAATAGCTGCTTCCATTGTTAAATGTGTTACATACAAAGTGCCTACAAGTGCTGTGCCAGATTAGCATAGAATAAAGACAGAAGCATTTTCAAGTAGTTAATGAAAACCTGTTATATGAAGGGGGTATATCATTTGTTGACAAAATATCATCAAATGGAATACAGCAATATTTTTTAAAGATTAGTGTCAAGTAGGATTTTCTAGAACTCAGGGTTGATTCAGCAATTGAAATCTAAGAAAAGTAAGTTATTACATTAATGGCTAAAAAAAATCATATGACCAGCTCAAAGAAATCTTCTCATGATAAAAAAAAAAAAACACACCAAACTTGACTAAAATGTAAGGCATCACAACAAGCAACAAGCTATATAATTTGCGCTGTGATTTTCATTGCTTTCCAACAATAATAGGAGGTCTCAGTGCAATAAAGAACAGAAAAAGAAAAGGCAAAAGGGCAGGGAAAAACAGAAGTAAAATTGTTTCCATTAGCAAATGTTTTCTGCAGAATAGCCTAAGAAGTGTATATGTTAAAAGGCAATTACTAAAATGAATATGGAATGAATCATAATCCCAGAATATAAGGTCAATATATACTAGCAAAATAACAAAAACTAAGATTTACACTTATATTTAGATGCTCCTGTCTAGTGTGCTTATATGTTTACCAGGGTTATATCCTCTTGTTAGATTGATCCCTTCAGTATTATGTAGTGACCTTTGTTGTCTCTTGTGATGGCCCTCATTTTAAAGTCTATTTTGTTGGATATGAGTATTGCTACCCCAGCTTTTTTTTTTTTCTTTTCCATTTGTATGGAAAAGATTTTCTATCCCTTCACTCTCATCCTCTGTGTTTCTTTTGTTTTGAGGTAGGACTCTTCTACACAGTATATAGTTGGTTTTTGCATCCATTCAGCTACCCTATGCCTTTTGATTGGAGCATTTAATCCATTTACATTTAGGGTTATTATTGATAGATACTTATTTATTGCCATTTTGAGTCTGTATGGGTAGGTTTCTCTTTCTGTTTCTTCTTTTCATTACAGCAGTCCCTTTAGCATTTTGTAATGCTAGATTGGTTGGTGATATACTCCTTTAGCCTTTTTTTGTCTGGAAGCTCTTTATTTGACAGTCTATATGAATGATAGCCTAGCTCCGTGGTCGGCAAACCTCGGCTTGTGAGCCACATGCGGCCCTTTGGACCCTTGAGTGCGGCTCTTCCACAAAATACCACATGTGGGCACGCACGTACAGTACGATTGAAACTTTGTGGCCCATGCGCAGAAGTCAGTATTTTGTGAAAGAGCCACGCTCAAGGGGCCAAAGAGCCACATGTGGCTCATGAGCCGCAGTTTGCCGAGCCGCAGTTTGCCAACCACTGGCCTAGCTGGATATCATAATCTTGGTCTCAGATCTTTGCTTTCCATTACCTTGAGTACTCCATGCCATTCCCTGCTGGCCTGTAGAGTTTCTGATGAGAAATCAGGTGTCAGCCTTATGGAAACTCCTTTGTAGGTAACAGTTTTTTTTTTCTCTGCTGCCTTTAAGATTCTCTGTTTGTCTTTGATTTTTGACATTTTAATTATGATGGGTCTGGGTGTGGTCCTGTTTGGGTTCTTCTGGCGTGGGCTTCTCTGTGCCTCTTGAACTTGTGTGACATTTTCATTTACCTGGTTAAGGGATTTTTGTGTCATTAGTTCTTCAAATATCTTCTCTATTCCTTTCTCCCTTTCTGCCTCTTCTGGCACACCCACTATCCCAATATTGTTACATTTCACATTGTCCCACAACTCCCTTAAGGTGCCCTCCTTTTTTATAATTGTTGTTTTCTCTTTGGTTCTCTGATTCAGTGATATTTTCAACTCTTGTCTTCTAATTCAGTGATTCTATCCTCAGCTTCCCCTAATCTCTACTAATTCTTTCAATTTTCTTTATTTGTATTATGTCTTTCTTTATCTCAGACTGCTCTTTTTTCATAGTTATTGTAACTTTTTTCATGCTGTCTTGGCTGTTATGAAAATGCTGCAATGTTCATAGTAGTGTAGATATCTTTTGAATATTCTATTTTCATTTCCTTTGAATGTATACCGAGAAGTGAGATTTTTTTTTCCTGTGCTAGATAGCAGTTCTATTTTTAAATTGTTAAAGAGGTTGTATTCTGTTCTCCATCATGCTGTACATTCCCACCCATGCTCTACAAGGATTTCCTTTTCTTCACATCCTCATCAACATTTGTTTGTCTTCTTAATGATAGCATTCTAGCAGGTGTGTGGTGTTATCTCATGGTGGCTCTGACTGGCATTTCCCTGAATATTTTCGAGTACATTCTCATGTACTTGTTGGCCTTTTACATGTCTTCTTCAAAAAAATGTCCGTAAAGATCCCCTGCCATTTTACTATTCATTTCAGGGAAAGGGAGAGACAGAAACATTAAAGATGAGAGAGAGTCATTGATTACCCTGCCCCCTGTATGCCTCCTACCTGGGATCAAACCCACACCGGGCATTTGTCCTGACCTGGAATCAGTCCTCAACCTCCTGGTTCATGGGTCCATGCTCAACTAATGAGCGACACGGGTAGTACTCCCCTGCCAATTAAAAAAAATATA
>NW_006287811.1:100906-107865 GCF_000327345.1 Myotis davidii
GCTCAGTGTGTCTCTTGTGTTTATATATATATATATATATATATATATATTCAGAGAAGAAGGGAGACCGAGGGAGAGATACAAACATCAATGATATGAGATAAATTTTAATCAGCTGCCTACTACACACCCCACACTTGGGGGTTGAACCTGCAGACCGAGCATTTATCCTGCCTGGAATGGAACCATGATCTCCTGGATCATAGGTCATAGGTTGATGCTTAACCACTGAGTCAAACTGGCCAGGCCAATTCTTAATTTTATTCATTATGGATATTGAGTCCTATGAGTTCTATATGTATTTCAGATATTAACCTCTTATGAGATATTTAGTGTACAAAATTTGCTCCCATTTTGTAAGTTGTCTTTCATTTTGTTGATTGTTTCTTTTGCTGCGCAGATTTTTAACTTGACACGACCTCTCCTGAGAACAATTATGTAAATTTAAACTAATGATTATATTTTAAAGCTGTTTATAGCTAATAGGTGCTAGGTTATAAAATGAGTGCCTAAGAAATCTTTGTGAGGTTTTTATCTAACACATAAATCTATTTCAAGTAGTGTAATACCAAATTTTAACAAATAATATGTTATTTTATATTTAAAGAGTGACTCTTAAAGCAATTGAAAAAAAGCCTTACTGTGAGTTGGACAGCAAGGCAGTCTATGAGTACAGCAGTGAGTTTACTAGAATATGTCCTTTTACTTGAGTTCTGTATCAATATCTAGAAATACCGGGAATTCATGAAAGAATTTTTACCGTGAAAGAACTGAGGTGGGATGAGTCTGCCCTATTTGGTTTACACAAAGGCCTCCTCTATAGATGTTGGCTTATTGGTACGAGGAGAAAAATTAGTGATCAGGTCTAACTGTCTGCTAAATACCTCTTGCATCCAGAGAAAATAAGACAGAGGCAGTGGAAGGAGCAGATATTTGATACTATTCCCAGTCTTCCATTAGCTCTAGTAAATCAGAAGCTAACCTGGAGAAGTCTAGGATTCAGAATTATTAGTGAGACCTCTTGTGATTCTTAAGTAAATTAGAAAAATGGTGAAAGCAAATATTACAGGGTTGTGCCTTAAGAGTTATATGTATTCCACTTATAGGTGAAATATGGCCATGCTAATCTGGTTACATTTTTCATAGCACAGGTCTTTTGTGAAGCATTCTAGATTACTTGCTTTACAAACGATTAATAATGTTAGAAATAAATTGATTAGCACAAAGTAATGTTAAATCTGGGCCTTAGCGTATATTTGCCACAGTATAAGATTTACAGAATCAGTTCTATTAATATCCAACTATATTACTCCTTGTCTCTGGGTGGCTCCTCAAATATTCAGTGTCCAGCATTGACAGCTATAGTCATTAGTCTTGCGGGACATTTGGTCCTGTCCAAAATGACCACTAAGACATTTGTTCCATGCCAAAGGGCCTTTGATATTTTGTTCTGCCCTAACATCCATGGGGACATTTGGTACATAGTAAAGATCTTCCGCAAGATCTGAGCCCTAACCCATCCACCTACCCCATGTGTCATTGCCAACCAGGCTATCAAGGTAAGAAGTTATTATTGGCAATACAGCCACAACAGAAACATTGGACCAATACAACATGATAGCATTTTTTAAAAAATATATTTTATTGGTTTTTTACAGAGAGGACGGGAGAGAGATAGATAGTTAGAAACATCGATGGGAGAGAAACATCGATCAGCTGCTTCCTGCACATCTCCCACTGGGGATGTGCCCGCAACCCAGGTACATGCCCTTGACCGGAATCGAACCTGGTATCCTTGAGTCCGCAGGCCGACGCTCTATCCACTGAGCCAAACCGGTTTCGGCATGATAGCATTTTTATGTTTTAATTACAATGATATTTTATTGTAATTTTCATAAATCCACCCTTTTATTCCTTTTCAATATTTAATAGACCAGAGAATAAAACCTAATGTTCAATACAAGGTGGGGTAACAGTAGGTTTGCATTTGTGAATATACAAAACACAGAAGCTATCCTTATATTATTATTGATTATTGTATTATTTTCCACATGAACAACTTTATACCTACTTTGGCCCCACCCTATATATGTTAATTGGTAGACACTATAAAAAGATAGAGTTTGTGACATTACTAACATAAAGTAAGGGAACAGAGCTACAATAAATTTGTTTTTCTATGCAGTTGAAATTAGCAGCATAAAGAGATTATTACAAGAGCATATCTGTGTGTGTGTGTGTGTGTGTGTGTGTGTGTTTATATTTTATAACTATAGTATGTCATGTAATCTCCACAAAGAAAATATCCATAGTATATAAATAAAAGGAAATTAGAAGGGGTTTAAAATCTGTCACTACAAAAAATTTAACTAAGGCCACAGGAAGCCATTTCTGGGTGAAATAAGAAACAGAGAAATCAAGTTTAAAAGGCAATAATTATTTCTTTACTATTAGGAATTACTTTAAATGTTAACAGATTAAACACCCCAATCAAAAATAAAGATTGGCGGAATTCAATAACAGAAAAAGGATACAACCATATTCCATCTTAAGTGACTAACTGTAAATCCAAGAAGAGAGAAGTGATTGATTTGGATTATTTGGATATGGTTTGTTGGCTATTACACCAAAAGCAATAGCAACAACATAAAAAAATAAAAAAATAATTTTTTGTATCAAAGGATCAACTAAAACACTGAAAAGGAAACCAATAGAATGGAAGAAAATAATAGAATATAATATCTGATAAGGGAGTAACATCTAGAATTTACAAAGGACTACAACTCATCTGAAAACTTGAATAAAAATGGGCAAAATGTTTTAATAGATGTTTCTCCAAAGGAGATACACACATTACCAACAAGCTTATGAAAAGATGTTCAACATCACTAGGTATTGGGAAAAAGCAAAAACACAAGTTTGTAAATACATGTATATACATACACATATATTTCATGCTCATTAAGATTACTGCTATTAAAAAAATAATAAGTGTAAGGAAGAAAGTGGAGAAATTGTGGATTGTTAGTAGGGTGAAAACTGGTATGACCTGTATAGAATGTAATCGTCAAAAATTTAAAATGGAATTATTGGCAATTTCATTTCTAGGAATATTTCCAAAAGTTTAAGTGGGGATGTTGAGGAGATATTACATACCTATAAATGCAGGAGTCCAAGAGTAGCCAAAATAATCTTTTTAAAAAAATTTTGTTTTATTGCTTATGGTATTACAAAGAGTATTATATATGTCTTCTTTTTTTTCTTTTTCCCGTTGACCTTCCCCCGGCCTCCCATACCCCACAGTGTCTTGTGTCCATTGGTTATGCTTATATGCATGCATACAAGTCATTTGGTTGATCTCTTAACACCCCCCCTCCCCCACACCCCAACCCTCCCTGGCCTTCCCGCTGTAGCTTGACAGTCTGTTCGATGCTGCTCTGCCTCTGTAGCTATTTTTGTTCATCAGTTTATAATGGTCTTTATTATCCATAAATGAGTGAGATCATGTGGTATTTTTCTTTCATTGACTGGCCTATTTCACTTAGCATAATGCTCTCCAGTTCCATCCATGCTGTTGCAAATGGTAAGAATTCCTTCTTTTTTACTGCAGCATAGTATTCCGTTGTGTAGATGTATCACAGTTTTTTAATCCATTCATTCTGCTGATGGGCACTTAGGCTGTTTCCAAGTCTTAGCTATGGTAAATTGTGCTGCTATGAACATAGGGGTGCATATATCCTTTGTGATTGGTGTTTCTAGTTTCTTGGGACATATTCCTAGAAGTGGAATTACTGGGTCAAATGGGAGTTCCATTTTTAGTTTTTTGAGAAAACTCCATACTGTTCTCCACAGTGCCTATACCAGTCTGCATTCCCACCAGCAGTCAATTGATTTTTAAGGCTTAATTTGTAGAGAAGTTTTAGGGTTACCACAAAATTGAGAAAGAAAGAAGTACAGAGATTTTCCTGCCCCATGCATGTACAGGTTTCTTCATTATCAACATCACTCACAGAATACTACATTTTTTTACCAAGGATAAACCTACATTGACACATCATAGGCAGCCAAGCTTATGGTTTACCTTAAAGTTCACTCTTGGTATTGTACATACTATGAGTGATGTTGGTGGTTATGGGCAAAAGTTTAATGAACTCTATCAATGATTATAAATATACTAGTGTCCCGGTGCACAAAATTCGTGCACGGGGGTGGGGTTGGGCATCCTTCAGCCCAGCCTGCACCCTCTCCAGTCTCATACCCTTCAGAGGATGTCTGACTGCCAGTATAGGCTGATCCCACAGGGGACATCCCTCTCACAATCCGGGACCGCTGGCTCCTAACCACTCGCCTACCTGCCTGCCTGATTGCTGCTAACTGCTTCTACCTGCCAGCTTGATTGACCCATAACTGCTCTGCTGCTCGCCTGAGTGATGCCCAACTGCTCCCCTGCCGGCCCGGTTTGCACCAGGAGCTTTGCCAAACTGCCACAGTGCGGTACCCGGCCTTGCAGTGCCCCTCAACCACCGCCTCAGGGTGTCCTTGCACTCTGGCACTCATTGCCTCTTGTTTCCCACCAGGCCGACCCGCATCTTGGGGCCACTGCAAAACCTCGCTCTTTGTGAGTGAGGCAGATCCCCCCCCTCTGGCCCCCTGCCCCAGCCTGACCCCGCTCCAGTGCACCCCACCTCGGCGCCAATCTTCGCCTCTTGGGCCACCAGCCTTCTGGCCAGCCACTTTGCTGAAGCTTCCTCTTCCTTCAGGCACTCTCCTCAGACCCCCGGGAGCTTGGCTCCTGCAGCCCTGCCCCTCCATGGCTCCCTGAAGCCCCCACATTTCTCGGCTCTCCCTGGCTGCCCCCCTGTCAGGATGATGCCGGGGCACCCTGCTGCGGGCAGCGTGGTCCTGGGGCAGGGGGTGGGGGTGTGGGGAGCAGCTCCAGTAAAGTTTAGTGAACCCCAGGATGGTGTTGGTATTTGGCTGTGGGCTGTAGGGGAGTCTGCCTGGGTGGGACAGATCACACTTAGACCCAAAGTGCTACCCCACAGCCCCATCCACCCTGTAAATGGTCTTGATGTGATGGTGTCCCAGACAAATTTGCATATTCCTCCATTTCATATATATGTATGTATAGATAGAGCATTTTCACTGCCCTAAAAGTATTTACACTGTGCCTATTCATGTCTCTCCCCCCTTATCTTGGAAACCACTGATATTTTTATCATCTTTATAGTTTTATCTTTAATAGAATGTCATATAGTTAGAATCATGCAGTGTATAATCTTTTCAAATTGGCTTTTGTTTTCACTTAGTAATATGCATTTAAGTTTTCTCCATATCATTTCCTGGCGTCATAACTCAATACTTTTTTTATAACTGAACTAGAGGCTCAGTGCATGAAATTTGTGCATGGGGGGGGTGAGTCCCACCCCTGCCAGCCTGGTCACCCTTAACTGCCCTCTCTTACCAGCCTGGTTGCCCCTAACTTCTCCCCTGCAGGCCTGGTTGCCCCCAACTGCCCTCCCCTGTAGGCCTGATTACCCACAGCTGCCCTCTCCTGCATGCCATCTTGTGTCCACATGGGGGAAGCCATCTTGACTACATAGGGGCAGCCATTTTGTGTGTTTGATTGATGGTCAATTTTCATATTACCTCTTTATTATATAGGATAATATTCCAATGTCCAAATGGACCAAAGTTTATTTATCCATTCATGTATTGAAGGATATCTGTGTTCCCAAGTTTTGGCAGTTATCATAAAGCTATTACATTAATAAAGATTTTTTATGTGTACATAAGTTTTCAACACTTTTGGATAAAGTACTGAGGAGCAATCATTGCTCAATTGTATGTTAAGAGTATGCTTGAGAGAAACCAAGATGGCGGCATAGATAAACACCAGAAATTGCTGCCTCCCATAACAACCTGGCTGTCTTTTTTAATCAGGAGGGAGTCACAAGCTCCTGACTGCTCTGAACTCCAGTTCCAGGAAGTCTGTGGGGACCAGGGACTCATATGGGGAGAAACTGAACTATCTGGTAGTGGGCAGAACTTGGAACTTGAGGGCAGCTTTCCTTCAGAGGTGATTGGACACTGAGACGCAGGGCCCCTTAGGGCAGGGCTGAGGTTCAGCCATAGCTGCTTGCTCTGCCCTGTTGATTCCCTGAGACACCCAGCCCACCCAGGCTGCGACAGAGGCTTTTGCATATGAATGCCCTGGCCCTTTGTAATCTGAAAATTACCTAACAAATTGCAGCTGGGCCACACAGACCCAGAACTTCCAAGAGAAGGGCCAAGGCCCCACAGCAGCTTGCATTGCTTCACAGCTGGGCCTCATCTGGGCACCTCCAAACCCCAAAAAAGGAAGGGGAATCTGAAGATATCTTCGTAGCTCCTGCTGAGAGGCTAAATTAGCACCTCCTTAGATCCAAGAGCCAGTGTACCCAGTTGTCAGAGTGGGGCCATCCAGATTACAACTCCTCAGATCCATAAGGGACACACTCAGGGGGCAGACTCAGTGAGCACCAAAGCCCCACTGAAGCAAGTCTTGCCCCAGAAGGGTGTCTTCAGCACAGAAGTTCTCCCATTGCAGACACAGCTGATTCTCACAGCGATTGGCCTGAAGGTTAATTCCTCCCAGTGATAATCATAACAATCAAGGCTTAACTACAACTAGACTGTGCACAAAGCCCACAAAGGGGTGCACCAAGAGTGGACACCTCAGGTAATTGGGGAGGCTGAGCCACTGGGCCCTATAGGACACCTAGCACACAAAGCCACTCTACCAACACAGGGAAGCATAAAAAATGCAGAGACAAAGAAACAAGACACAAATGACAGAAATGGAGTAAAGCCAACTACTGGATATAGAGTTCAAAACCACAGTTATCAGGTTACTCAAGAATCTTCAACAAACTCCGAGGAATTTAGTGAGACCTTCAAGGCTCTTAATGAGAAAGCCA
>NW_006287811.1:108451-109294 GCF_000327345.1 Myotis davidii
GCAAGAACCTACAACCAAGATTACTTTATCCAGCAAAGCTATCATTCAGAATTGAAGGTCAGATAAAGAGCTTCACATATAAGAAAAAGCTAAAGGAGTTCATCACCACCAAACCCGCATTATATGAAATGCTGAAAGGTATTCTTTAAGAAGAGGAAGAAGAAAAAGGTAAAGAAAAAAATTATGAACAGCAACTACATATCTATCACGAAGTGAATCTAAAAATCAAGTGAATAAAAAATCTGATGAACAGAGTAAACTGGTGAATAAAATAGAACCAGGGGCATGGAAAGGGAGTAGATTGACAATTCTTGGGGGGAAAGGGTGTGGGGATGCAGGAAGAGACTGGACAAAAATCGTACATCAATGTATGAGGACAGTGGGAGGGGTAAGGGCAGGGGGTGGGATGGGAACTGCATGCAGGAGAGCTATGGAGGGGAAAAAAAGAAATAAAAAAAAGAGTATGCTCAATTGGGGAGTGGGTGTAGGAACTGGATGGAGAAGGATAAAGGAGAGAAGGGGGACATCTATAATACTATCATATATCTACACTAATAAAAGAGAAACATGGTAGCCTAAACCGGTTTGGCCCAGTGGATAGAGCATCGGCCTGCGGACTGAAGGGTCCCAGGTTCGATTCCGGTCCAGGGCATGTACCTGGGTTGTGGGCATATCCCCAGTGGGAGATGTGCAGGAGGCAGCTGATCGATGTTTCTCTCTCATAGATGTTTCTAACTATCTCTCTCCCTTCCTCTCTGTGAAAAATCAATAAAATATATTTAAAAAAATATTTCTTACATACCATTATATAGGATGGGCCGCAAAAATATTCGTTGTGGGCCA
>NW_006287811.1:110112-119901 GCF_000327345.1 Myotis davidii
ATGTACTGACCACCAGGGCAGATGCTCAATGCAGGAGTTGCCGCTGGTGGTTAGTGTATTCCCACAGGGGGAGCACCGCTCAGCCAGAAGCCGGGCTCAAGGCTGGTGAGCACAGCATCTTCCCCCTCCACAGCAGCGCTAAGGACCCCTCAGGGGAAGCTGGCAGGTGGATATCCCCCAAGGGGTCCCATACTTTGAGAGGGCACAGGCCGGGCTGAGGGACCCCCCTGAGTGCACAAATTTTTGTGCACTGGGCCTCTAGTATATATGTGTGTGTGTGTGTGTGTGTGTGTGTGTGTGTATTTGAAAAATGAAACTATAAAGAGAAATTGTCAAATTGTCTTCCAAAGTGGTTGTACCATTTCAGATTCCCATCAGTAGGTATGAGTTCTTAAGCATCTTTGCCAGTATTTGGTATTGTTAGTGTTCCAGATCTTACCCAGTGCATTAGTTATGTAGTGGCATCTAATGTTTTTATTTAAATTTTTTGACGACAAATAATGTAGAGCATATTTGATATGCTTATTGGCTATCTGAGTATATTCTATGAGGTGTCTGTTAAAGTCTTTGGCCCATATTTTTAAAAAATAAGTTTACTTTATTCTTAGTTTTGAATTTTAAAAGTTCCTTATGCATATTGTGTAACAGTACTTAGTCAGATGTGTTTTTTGAACAGTCCACACCTTGTTTTCTCATTCTCTTGATATTATCTTTCACAGAAAAGAAGTTTTAAAAAATTAATTAAAGTTATCAATTATTTCTTTTGTGGGCCACCCCTTTAGTCTTGTGTTTATAAACCCATCACCATACCCAACATCAGCCAGGTTTTCTCCTATATTCTCTTGTAGGAGTTTTATAGTTTTGCATTTTATATGTTGCTGTATTTATATGTTCCTATTTTTAGACTCTTCATTTTGTTCCACTCACCCATTTGTCTATTCTCTCACCAATATTACACTGTCTTGACTAATCAATTGATGTTTTTGACAAGAGTTCTAAGAAAATTAAATGGCCAAAGAACAGTCTTTTCAAGAAATGATGCTATGACAACTGGATAGCCACATGCAAAAAGTATAAATTACCACATACAAAAATTAACTCAAAATGTCTCAAAGTTCTAAATGCAAGTTTACTAGTGCCATGAAACTCTTAGGAGGAAACCAAGGTGCAATTTCTTTTACTACACAACAAAGGTGCAAGCAACAAAGGAAAAAATAGATAAGTTGGAATTCATTAAATATGTCAAAATTGCAATAAAGGGCACATCAATAATTTAAAAAGACAACCTGAGAATCAGGGGGAATATTTGCAAGTCATATATCTAGTAACTGCCTAGTATTTAGCTGAAATCAAGTACACTAACAACCTTTACCTTACTGATTTGTGAGCGACTAAAAAAATAATTTTTCCCCAGACTAAAATAAAATCACATAATAGCTTTGAATAGACCTTAGAGTTCATTCAATTACAGACATAACCTATGTTTTATAATACGAGTCCATATTGCCTACTCTTTATGATTGTAAGATTGACCCTGGGTACCGGTTAGAACTCAACTCCTGGATCCCTCTTCTAGAGGTTTTGATTATTTGGGGTAAAAAGGTGCCCAAGTGTCTGTACTTTTAAAGAACACCCAAGTAATGTATTATTTTTTCACCTTTGAAAGTATTTACTTGTAGTTACCAAAAGTGGTCAATAAAAAATGGATTATCTACACTAATAAAAGAGAAAGATGCAAATTGACCATACCTTCACGACACCCACCAGCCCATCAGGAGTGAGTATGCAAATTAATCTAACAAAGATGGCAGGTTAATTTGCATACTCAGTGGGTCACTGAGTGGGTCTCTGGGCAGCATGGGAAGGTGGAAAGGCAGCTCTGGCCGGAGAAAAGGAAGGCCCATTCTTGCACAAATCTTCATGCATCGAGCCTTTAGTTTTTTAATAAAGGTAATATTACTTAACATTGTGTTGATTGAAATATTTATGATTGTAAATTGCATTGGATTTCAAACACACAATTAAGATAGTTTTTCAAATGCTATTTAATGATTGAACAGAGAGTGAAAATCAAAGGTCTTAGAGTTGGGAAACAATTTTCAACACCCTATAATCCATCTTATATACCATAGAAGGCACTGTCTGGTCACCTAGGAGATTAAAACCCTGATTGAAAAGACTGTAGAATTGACTGTAGAATCCACTGCAAAATAGGATTGCCGTAAATGCCTTAAGAGTGTGTAGCTCAGGCAGAATCAGCATTTACCATAGTGCTTAAATGTAAATGCTCTATTAGTGTCTCTGTAAAGAAAAAGAGAAAGAAAAATTATTATAGACAGTATTTAAAATGGCCTGGGTATTGCACTAAGTGCTTCTAAATGAGCAGCACAGTGTGAAGAAGCTGTGCTCCCTCCACAACCATCTGGGACCCATGTGCTCCCCAGCCCTTCACACATCCTTCCCTCAACTGGGGCTTCTTGGCTCTTCCTAAATGGTCAGTCCTGGCTCATTCATGGAACCCACTCAGACTGGAGGAAGAGAATTAGAGATTGTTTTGTTGGTTCTCTATAAGTAGAAACCAAATTGGGAAATAAATAGAAGGAACAAATTTGAGAGGAAATGAGGATGGAGCTCGAAAGGCTCACTGAACCATTAGACTGCAAACTCTTTTGGAATGAAGCATGTAGGAAAGGAGGTTGGGTGGAAGTGTCCTGGAATTCCTTGCTCTCTAAGAAAGGTTCGCAGTCTATCATGGGTCAATCATGGAGACCACGTTGACCCTCAGAGGAGTCCTTTCCTCGGCCCATTGTGAAGGATTTCAATTTTCTGTAGTCAAGTAGGGTTTCTTGACCAATTGTGCTCCCTGCAACTTAAAGCTATATCATAGAGATTATCAGTTATCAGTTATATTGAAATAGAATTCAATATATTGGTCATAGACTGCCATTAGTAAGTCATAATGGTTAAATTAAATTATCTATACATTTGAAAAATATCCAGCAGAGTTATATTTAGAGGTCAAATACAAAACTGCTTTTGCAAATGAGAACTCCTGGGAAAGCTACCAGTGTGATTTTGTGACTTTTACTAATATATTAAAATTTTTTTCTAGATATACTGTGCTTGGCCTATAAGAAACTTTGGTTTTCCTATCATTTTGTGATGGTTTCTTTATTATTTTTTGAGAGCCAATATTTAGTCTTGTGTTCTTACAGCATTACACTGCAGTAAGCGCATCTATTGTAGTAAGTAAAACCATTGGATGCGCAGATTGGTTCCATTTGGTTGTTGCAATCATGTAATCGCTGCTTATATATCGTACAGTCTGGCTGTGAAACATAAAGAAGAACATAAAATTTGTCAGATAATGATCAATTTAATAAAATATGCTTTAACTTTAGTACAAGATTCCATGCATCAGAATGGAATGAAAATATTCTATATTGAGGTTTGGACATAAATAATCCACATAGTCATAAAATATTATTGATATCTTTTTACAAATTCAATACCATTTTTAAAAAAACAGACAAATTGCTGAATGTATTTTTATAATGTAGCCATTCTGAACTCACTTCTCCTACTCGCGTTAGGTTTCCCCCATTATTTAATAACACAAGGAACCATAAAATGAAATTTTAATAATTTCCCTATCTTTTTCAATGGTTCTACTAGAGAATCAGATACATTCAGATTATCGCTATATATTTGTAAATTCATATATATTAGTATTTGCATATCCTATACAATAAAGCCCAGTGATCATAACAGCGTAATAATCAGAACAGCCGCTCGTCCAATCACTATGAGGTGCATTGACACCTCTTGGTCCCTCCCCCCCTCCGGCCCACAGGCTCTGATCGCAGGATGGTGAACGGGGAACCACGGGGAACCGGGGTGGGTGGCAGCAGGATGGGACTGGGGACTGGCGAGCAGGCAGAAGATGGCCCTAATTACAGGCTAGGCCTAGGGACCCTACCCATGTACAATTTCACGCATTGGACCAGTAGGAGATGTGCAGGAGGCAGCTGATCGATGTTTCTCTCTTATCGATGTTTCTGACTATCTCTCTCCCTTCCTCTCTGTAAAAAAATCAATAAAATATATTTAAAAAACAAAACAATATGGTGTATATTCTCACATGACCAGATTTTAAAAAATATATATTTTAATTTATTTCAGAGAGAGAGAGGGAGATAGAAAAAAAATCAATGAAGAGAAAGCATCATTGATTGGATGTCTGCCTCCTGCATGCACCATACTGAGGATCAGTATGTGCCTTGAGCATGAATTGAACCGTTACCTCCTGGTTCATAGGTCAAAGCTCAACCATTGAGCCATGCCAGCAACACCATGACTAACTTTTAAAATGTCTTTGTAACCTTTAATCATTTAGATATTTCTTCACCTCTACATAATATTCTGCTCTATGAAGATATAATTATTTTATCATTTAAGTTGACAATTTTGTAATCTTGTCTTCATGGGATAAACAATTCTACTTTAAATACACTGTACCCTTGCTCAACAAGAATGGCTCACCATATGAGCATCGACCTATGAACCAGGAGGTAACAGTTCAATTCCTGCTCAGTACACAAGCCCAGGTTGCAGGCTTGATCCCTAGTGTGGGACATGAAGGAGGCAGCTTATCAATGGTTCTCTCTCATCATTGATGTTTCTATCTCTCTTTGTCTCTCCCTTCCTCTCTAAAGTGAATAAAAATATATTTAAAAATAAAATAAACACATTCTATATAATAAAAGCCTAAAATGCAAATCGACCAAACAGCAGAACCAGCAGAATGACAGGTCACTATGATGTGCACTGACCACCAGGGGTCAGACGCTCAACGCAGGAGCTGCCCCCAGCCCACAGGCACTGACTGGTGGTGGCAGGGGTCAGGGCCGGTGAGAAGGCGGTGCCACGCCAGCCAAGGTGGGTGCCAGTGGGGGCTCCCCAATTGCCCCGCTGGTCACCCACAGATAGGCCCTGATCACTGGCCAGGCCTGAGGACCCTACCCATGCATCAATTTCATGCACCAGTCCTCTAGTAAATAAATAAATAAATAAAATAAATACACTGTAACTTTTATCAGATGCTTACAGATAACAAGGATAACCAATAAAGGAATCTTTGAAATAATGGGATATTTTTATCTTGTCCAAATACTAAATGGTTTTATAGGGATGCTATATTTTATTTATTGAATTTAGCATAATAATGGCACGGTATAAAAAATATTTTGAAGGATCATTCTGCCGCACATTTTGTTGGGTGAATTTCATTTTTTAAATAGAAGTAGAGAGAAGGACTAGAGAGATAGAAACATCAGTGAGAGAGAGACATAAGTGGGCTGCCTCCTGTAGACCCCTACTGGGGATTTAGCACATACCCAGGCATTTGCCTTGACTAGTATTTGAAAAAGGAACCTCTGGGTTTATAGGTCGGTGCTTAACCACTGAGTATCACTTGTGGTACTGTTCGATGAAATTTGCTGTTAAAACTTATAAAAGGATTGAAAACTTACCTTTTCAATTTCAAAATTAATAAGTAATAACTTACCTCTTTGCCTCTGCGAGCTGGAGATGCAAGAGAATTTTCTGGAATGAGCACACAAAAAGAAAATATAAAAGTAATAAGAGAGGAAATCAATCAGATTCCCTGGTTGATCAAAATACTACACAAACCGCCTACTCAGGACCCGAAAGTTCAGAGATGAGCCTTTTGTAGTAGTATCAAAACACAGTTCACAAAACAGTTCCAAATTTGAAATTTAATATCAAATTATTCTCACTGTAAAAAATTATTTTCTGTTGTGCAGTTATCACCAAATTCTCCTATGTAGATACCATAGTCCTTTTAATTTATTTTTAAATAAATAACACATGCTAGTCAGAGAAGAATATGCCTAGTTTAATGCCACTTAATATGCCTGTATAAAGTTGCCTAACATGAAATTAATTACTACTTAATGAGATGCTACTCATTCTAATATCAGGGGTCTATTCAATATCTCAAAGCTACTTTACTCAAATTCATCAGTCTCCTTGCACTAATGGAAGATAAATTTCCAGGAGAAGGTCTCACCTCACACAAAGCTTTTACTTTAGTGGACTCAGAACTGGAAAACAACAAATCAAATTGTCTAAGAATGTCAGATCTATGAGACATAATTACTCCCTACACTATGTGTTTGCAAACATTGAATCTGACCTCCAAAGAAAATACTAATTAGGGTAAATCTTTAGTCAGAAGTAAGCAAAAAGCTAAGTTTCACTGCTCATTCTAACCCATATCTCTGCCTCTATCTCTCTAAGGTGGGAAATGAGAAAAAGCAATCCACTGATGTCATTTTTAAAAAGGGGGTTTGTAACATGCCTCTTTTCATTTTGTCAGTTTAAGTATTAGAAACCTAACGAAAGAAGCTGCTCCATTTCTATATAGTAGAAGTTGTCTCCTGAATTTTCTAAGATATATGAATTGCTTCATCCAGAATTGAAAAAGTACTCACCAAAATAAAGAGGAAATGCCAGGGCAGTGATGAAAATAACTTTGATCCATGATGAGAAGAAAGACATTTTTATCAAGTCTGATGAAGAAACCCAAAAGGAATGTTTGCAACACATGGCACAGAGACAGATTTCCTCTTTTTTTATGAAAGTTTCTAACAAGCACAGGACCTCCTCTACCCCTAGAAACCTTATTATAAATGAAATGCACCACACATCTATTAGAATGCACAAATTCCAGACCATTGACAATACCACATACTTGCAAGGATGTGGTACAACGGAAACTCACTTTCACTGTTGGTGGAAATGCATAATAGAACAACCACATTATGAAAGAGTTTGGTAGGTTATTACAAAACTAAAGTTATTTACCATGCAATTCAGCAATAATGCTCTTTGATATTTACCTAAAGGACTTGAAATCTTATGCCCACCTAAAATAAAAAAATACAAACAAAAAACAAAAACAAAACACGCCCTGCACACTGATGGTTGGAGCAGCTTTATTCATAATTGGCCAAAATAGAAGCAATAAAAATGTCCATCAATAGGTGAATGGATAAATAAACTGAGGTACATCCAGCCAGTGGACTGTTATTCAGATCTAAAAGGAAACAAGCTATCAAGCCATGAAAATAGCTGGAGAAACTTTAATATTTGTTACTAAATGAATGAAGGCATTCTGAACAGTCTTCATACTGTATAATTCCAACTATATGATATTCTGGAAAAGGGAAAACTATGGAGACAGTAAAAAGGTCAGTGGTTGTCAGGTGTAGGGAGGTGGAGTGATGAATAGGTGGAGCACAAAGGAATTTTAGGGCAGTAAAAATACGCAATACCATAATTATTACTGTATCTCATTACATATTTGTTCAAACTCATAGAGAAACACCAAGAGAAAACTGTAATATAAACTACACACTTTGTGTGAATATTAAGTGTTAATGTGTTTGCATCATTCTGAACAAATGTACCACTCTGTTGTCCACGTTGATAATGGCCGAAGCTATGCATGTGTAGGGGTAGGAGAGATAGGGATATAGGATATCTCTGTACTTTCTCTCAATTTTGCTATGAACCAAAAATTGCTCTTCAAAAAATTCTTAATAAAATACATATGCACAAGGTTATTTATTTTCTGATGCATAATCTGTAATTACAAAAGTTGGAAACATGTATATACTTTTTTATGTGTAATATAAAAGATTGAATTATGTTCTGTACTTACACACAGTAGAATACTACACAGATCATTAAAATGAGTAATATAGGCATAAATATATATGCTACTGGTTTGCTGGCATTTCTATATTTTCTCTGGAGAGGGTAATAACTTAGGTTTTTACTTTGTAGCATACCAATTTTACTATAAGAATTTTACCATGTAACAATTCATTATATAATAATGTACAAATCTGAAATGTTTTCCATTTCCTAATAAGTGAGAGGTGATTTGCCTGCATCATAAAATCAGATATTTTGACCAATTTAGCTCCTGCACAAATAAAATACATTCAATTACTTGGTATCTCCAATGATATTTCCACATCTGTTGTGAGAAGACATGGATGCAGTTCTTTTAATGAGGACACAGCATGGCATGAGTGAGCCTTCTCTGGCATTGACTATGGATAGGAGAGCAAGAAAGATAATAACTTGCTAACATCATTCTAGTATAAAGGGAATTAATAGAGACTGATTATGCCAATGTTGTTTCCAATGTCTATGCAGTTGCCTCACAATAAACAACTCTCAATTTCAAGGCAGATGAATTACCCCAAGAGCTATCAAAGAGGGTTTGCCTAAGGTAACGATTTGATGTTGGGACTGATAACTGAAAATACCAGACCCTAACGAGATTTTTCTAGCCATTTCCATTGGAAAATATGACCTCTAAATCCTAAGATAAGGAATCTTCAAGTACTTCAGCTTTAGAGATGGGAAACAGGATGAATTTCCCTGCCCCAGTATCCAGTGGCCATTCAAATCCACTATACAGTTTCTTATCTTTTACAATACAGGGATTAAAAAAAATCCATCAATGTACTCAAAGGTACCTGTGCACTGTTGTCCATTGGGTTTAACAATTCAGGGATTCTAAACCAAATGGAAAACCAATTTTTTTCCTAGATGATACCAAATCTTGCCTCCATTTTCTAGGATTTGAGAAATACTCTGTTTGAGTACAGGATTGCAAATGTACTCACCAGGAGAAAACGGAAATGCCAACATGATGATAATAAAGCTGGCATTGATATTCAATGAGAAGTTAGCTATTTGAACTCCTTAGAAAGTTGTAAAGAAACCAGAATGTTTATGACAAAGTCCCATAAAGAGTTCAATGAACACAACCAGAGAGGCCACTTCCTAGATCCTCCAATTTGAGAAAGAAGAGACTCAACTCCTGAGGTGTTAAATTTCTTTACTATATTCTTTTTTTTTTTTTTCATTTTCACCAAAGGATATTTTTTCACTTTATTTTCAGTGAGAGTGAAAGGAAGAAAGGGAGGGAGCTGAGAGGGAGAGAGATAGAGAGAGAGATAGAGTGAACATTTATGCAAGAAAGACAATTATTGGTTGCCTCCTGTAGGTGCCCAGACCAGGGCCCCCATAGAACCTGGAACCTAGGTACTTGCCCTTGTCCAGGAATGGAAGCCTAGAGATTCAGGGTGGGGGCAGGGGAGAGACTGCTGAATCATGCTAAACTGCCTTTCTTTTCATTAGGGAAGACTGTTCCCCTTTTTCCTCCTGCACCCAAACCAATTAAAAGTAAACATGTTAAACAATACATGTGGAATAAAGCTCAAGAGATCTGTAGCATTTAAGAATACATGCCATTTTGAATGCTCATTTTATCCTTCAGAGAACCAGGAACAATTAATCTTAGAAGGAGCAGAGCTGGAACAGTTATGACAGCCATACTGTGCAAAAGAAAATACAACAATGTATGCCCCATGTTACCCACCTCAAGAAGACACAATACAAAGGCAGACTGTGGATGTCTTGTTTACTTGTGCAGCCTCAGCCAGCTCCTCTGTGTTGAGCAGTGTATTTTAAATACTGCTATAGGAAAACAAAAATTCAGAAGAGATAAGACACTGAGGGATTATATGTCTTGGCAGTGACTGAGAAGTTGCCACACACAGAGGTCATCAAAGCTACTCCTATAACAGGAAGTTTAGAGGATAATTTTATCTGATGGGCATAATGAATGGGGAGGGGAGAAATTGATGTGTTTATAGATCCTAAAATAGAAAAGTCATGAAGACT
>NW_006287811.1:120103-120923 GCF_000327345.1 Myotis davidii
TGGGAGTCATTATTATATCATTCTTCCTATTTCCCTACTCCAGAGCTTTCATAGTTAGCTGAAGTATATACAAACCAGTCTGTGGCTAGTTTTATTCACACACTTACATTGCACTTATGTTGGAAATTCAGCTTGTTTCAGATTTCTGTGATCCAGTCTCAAAAGAAGGAAAGTAAACTCTAAAATGATAATGACAGCTTAGTCTTACTAGTAAGATTCCAGAGCCAAGCTTGTCCGGTTTTTCTCAGTGGTTAATGCATCAGCCCATGCACTCAAGTGTTTAGGTTTGATCATGTATCCAGCGCACACACCTGGCTTGCAAATTTGACCATAGCCCCTAGCAGGGCATCTGGTAAAGGCAACTAATACATGTGTCTCTCTCACATCTATGTCTGTCTGTTTATGTCCAAACCACTCCTACTCTCTCAAAAAATCTATGGAAGAAATATTATCCAGCGAAGATTAATAATAACAACAAAAGCATCTACTAATAGAGGTCTTAGCTCTGTGGCTTAGTGTGTGAGGGACCTTAAAAAATTGCGTATATTATCTGATTAAAAGGTAGCTAATTTGTAAAAAAAAAAAAAAAAAAAAAGTAAAAATAGAAAGACCAAAAAAGGGAATTAAAATAAAATTGCTGCTTGCAATTGTTAAAAAATTTGTTATATACAAATGCTTACAAGTGCCTGTACCAGATTAGCATAGAATAAAGACAGAAGCATTTTCAAATAGTTAATGAAAATCTGTTATATAAAAGGGCTGTATCATTCATTGACCAAATATCAGAGAAATGAATACAGTAATTTTTTTATAGATTTGT
>NW_006287811.1:120998-123190 GCF_000327345.1 Myotis davidii
AACAGCGTTATTTTTTAAAGATTTGTATAAAGTAGGATTTTCCAGAACTCGCGGCTGATTCAGCATTTGAAAACTAAGAAATGTAATTCACTACATTAACAGATCAAAAGAAAAAATCATATGACCAGCTCAATAGACAGGTATTCATGATAAAACAACAACAACAAAAAACTTTGATGACTAAAATGTAAGTAGACAGTGTGATGAAGGGCATCTCAGCAGCCTGCATAATTTATGGTGTGGTTTTCATTGCTTTCCCATAATAAGAGGAAGTCTGAGACAGTGCGGTAAAGAACAGAACAGAAAAATCAGAAGGGCAGGGGAGTGTAAGATGTAGAAAGAGATGTAAAAGAGAAATAACATTGTTCCTATTAGCAAACGTTTTCTGCAGAATATCCTAAGAAATGTATATTTTCAAAGGCAATTACTAATATAAATAAGGAATCCACCATAATCACAGAATATATGGTTAATATATACTAGCAAAAATAAGAAAAATTAAATTTACAATTTTTTCCCAACAGCTTTGCTGAGGTATAATTCATATACAATAAATATCACATACTAAACTGTGCAGTCTGGTAGATTTAACATTTGCATACACCCCTGGAATGATCTTCACAATCAAAATAGTGAACATATCCATCACCCACCAAAGTTTCCACCTGTTCCTCCCTTCACCTCTCCCCAGGCATCTGATGATCTGTTATCACTTTAGATTAGTTTGCTTTTTCTAGAATTTTTCATAGATGGACTGTGCCATATGTACCCTGGTTTGTCTGTAATTCAGCAAAATTTTTTTGACAAACATTCGTGTTGTCATGTGTATCAGTCCTTCCTTACTTTTATTGCTGACTAATATCCATTGTATGGATAGGCCATAATTTGTTATTCATTTGCCTGTCCTTGAACATTTACATTATTTCCAGTTTGCAGATATACAAAATAAAGCTGCCACAAATATTCAAATCCATGTCATTCTAAAGCACATGCATACATTTCACTTGGGTGAATGCCTAGCAGTGGAAGGTTTGGAACACAGGGTAGTTCATATGGTTACAAGGTTTTTGATTTTTAAAGAGACTGCCAAATTCTTTGCCAAAATATTGTTCTGCTTTACATTCCCACCAGTGGAGCCTAAGAATTCCAGTTGCTCCACACCCTCACCAACATTTGGTGTGTGTGATTAGTCTTGATGATGTTAGCCACTTGATTAGGTATAGAGTAGTATCTCGTTGTGGTTTTAATTTACATTTCCTTAACAACTTTGCCTTTGGTGGGTGTTATTTTTAGTGAAATACAATTTAAATAAATATTGTGTGGTTTTAAGTTGTACAACATGTTAATTGTATACATTTACGTACTACAATAAGATTAACACCATAGCACTAGATGAACCCCTACCACATCACATAATCAATACTTTTTTGTGGTGGGAGAAAAGGGACCAAATTATTTGTAATCACAGTGCTCTGCAGATCTGCAGAACTTATTCATCTTTTAACTCCAAGTGATCAACATATCATTATTTTCCCGAATCCCAAGCCTCTCATAATCACCAATCTACTCTCTGTGTCTACGAATTAAGCTTTCTAAGATTCCATGTATGTTATGTTATTATACAGTATTTATTGTTGTCTGTCTGATGACTCTCACTTGACATGATGCTTTCTAGAACCATGTATGTTTTCACAAATGGAAGAATTTTCTTCTTTCTCGTGGGTGAATAACATATGACTGTGTATATAAAATCATCTTTATCCATTCATGTGTTGAAGGGCATAAGTTAATTTTGTGTCTTGGCTCTTATGAAAAATGCTGCAGTGGTCATGGAGTGTAGATATCTTTTCCATATTCTATTTTCACTTCCTTTGAATATATACCAAGAAGTGGTATTTTTTCTGTATTAGGTGGCAGCTCTATTTTTAAAGAATTTCTATTCCGTTCTCCATCATGGCTCTACCAGCTTATAATCCCACCCGTGCTGTACAAGGATTGCCTTTTCTTCACGTCCTCATCAACACTTGATAGTCTTCTTGATGATAGCCATTCTGACAGGTGTGTGGGGATATCTCACTGTGGCTCTGATTGGCTTTTCCCTGAAGATTTTCCACTACATTTTCATGTACTTGTTGGCTGTTTTTTACGTCTTCTTCAGAAAAAATGTCTGTAGAAATCCCTTGCCATTTTTT
>NW_006287811.1:123276-131597 GCF_000327345.1 Myotis davidii
CCGGGAATCAAACCTTGATCTCCAGATTCAGGGTCCACACTCAACCACTGAGCAGCACAGGCACTACTCCCCTGCCAATTTTTTAAAAATATATTTCTATTGATTTCAGAGAAGAAGTGAGAGAAAGGCAGAGATAGAAACATCAATGATGTGAGACAAATATTGATTAGCTGCCTTCTGCACAACCTACACTGATGTTGAGCCTGCAACCCGGACATTTGTCCTGACTGGAATTGAACCATGACTTCCTGGTTCATAGGTTGATACTCAATCACTGAGCCAAACTGGTGGGGTCAATTTTTAATTTACTTTATTATGGTTATTGATTTGTATTTGTTCTGTATATATTTCACATATTAACCTCTAGGAGATATTTAGTTTACAAAATTTGCTCCCATTTTGTAGGTTGTTTTTTCATTTCATTTTGTTAGTTGTTTCTTTTGCTATGCAGACTTTTAACTTGATGCAGCCTCTCATAACCATAAGAACAACTCTGTAAATTTAAACTAGTGATGATATTTTAAAGCAGTTTATAGCTAATTGATGCTGAGTTATAAAAGTGAGTGCATAAAAAACCTTTGTGGGGATTTTATCTACCATATTAAACTATTACAAGTAGTGTAATGCAAAACTTAAACAAATAAAATGTTTTTTATTAGTGTTCTTAAAGTAATGGAAAATACCTTACAGTGATTCAGACAGCAAGGCAGTGTATGAGAATAGCAGGGAGGTTATTAGAATATGTCCTTTTACTTGAGTTCTGTATCAATATCTAGAAATACTGGGAATTCATGTATTTGTGAAATGACAGAATTGAGGTGGGATGAGACTGTCCTAGTTGATTTAGACCAATGCCACCTGTCCAGATGTTGGCTTATTGTAACCAGAAAAAACAATTAGTGATCAGACCTAACTGACTGCTAAATACCTCTTGCATCCAGAAAAAATAAGAGAGGCAGAGGAACTAGCAGATATTTGATAAAATTCCCTGGTTCTCTTCTTAGCAATACTGGATCAGAAACTAAACTGGACAATCTAGTGTTCAGAATTGTTAGTGAGACCTCTTGTGATTCTTAAGTAAATTAAGAAAATGCTGTTTTCCAAGGTCTTCTAAATGAAAGGCAATATCAAAGGTTTGTGCCTTCAGAGTTAGAGTATTCCACTTATAGGTGAAATAAGGCTGTGCTAAAGTGGTTACATTTTTCAATAACACAAGTATTTTATGAAGAATTGTAGATTCTTTGCTTTGGGAAAGATTAATAATTCTAGGAATAAATTGAATAGCACAAAATAATGTTATATCTTGGCCTTAAGACATATGTGCCACATTTTAGATTTACAGAATCGGTTCTATAACTATACTGCTACATTACTTCTTATCTCTGGGTGGCTCTGCAAATATTCATGGAGTCTACCATTCACAGGTATAGTCATTAGGCTTGCAGGACATTTGGTCCTATCCAAACAGACCATTAAAACATTTGATCCATGCTAAAAAGTCTTTGATATTTTGTTCTGACCTAAACATCCATGGAGACATTTGGTACATAGTAAATATAAATCATACTCTTCTGCAAGATCTGAGCCCAGACCCATCCACCTACCCCATGTGTCATTGCCAAGCAGGCTACCAAGGTAAGAAGTTATTATTGGCAATACAGCCACAACACAAACATTGGACCAATACAACATGATAGCATTTTTATGTTTTAATCTTGTAATGCAGAAGTATAAACAAACATTATGGGCTATTTGATTGCAAGGATAATTTCAATAGGAATCAAACTAGTGATCTTTCAGTGCATGGAACTGTGCTCACAATCAACTGAGCTACACTGGCTACGGGAAGTTTGTATATTTTGACAGGATCAAATTTAAAATATATTTTTATGTGACCAAATGTCTCCATGGACATTTTGGACAGGACCAAATGACTTGGAACCATAATTAGGGATAAGAATTATTAAGGGTTATGTTTATAGCTGCTTAAGGATTTGGCTCCAACACACAAAATATTCTAGTCATCACCAACAGTTTCCATGTCATTTACTTTATAGAAAAATCACTTTGTAGTTTGACTAAATATCACAAGCCGTTTGCAAAAATTCGGGCTCAAGCTGTCACTCCCATGCATGCGACAGAGGGCATCTCCTGTGAGGGAGTGAGGGCCTTTTGTGATGCTCAAGGGCTGAGTTTCCTTCATCTAAAATAATGTGTCCACCTTCTAAGGAAGTTCGGAAATGGAGAGGTGTGTACTAATTTATCCTTCCTCTACCCTGCCAGTTGGGATCTGAGAGAATAAAAAATTTGTTCTTTACATGTTAATTTTGAGATATATCAATATTATGTCAATATCCTGAAATATCTCAAAAATCTCTTTGTCTGAGTTCCCCCATAAGTAGACTTTGTGGTAAAGATTAGAAAACGAATGTGTTGATTCAGGAGACAAAACAGGACACATCATTATGATATTGGGAACAGGTGACAGGAAAATGAATGGAGTAAATGAAGAGTATGTTTTCTAGCAGGTTAGTTACCACTGTGGTTAAGTGGAGTTCTCTCCTTAGACTCTGAAACTAATGTGCAACATAAAGGTCAGATTTATCCTACTCTAAATGCAGGAAGCTGGCATAATCACATACCAACCCTCATAAGTCAATGAGTGAGAGGTGACCACAAGATGTGTTGACTTTCTGGTGCTCTGACACTCTGTGTATGTGGGCACAGTATTCAGAGAAAGTCCTTTAGCAAACAGTTACAGATACTGGCATTTGGAAGTTGATCCCAGTGAACTAAGCTGTAGAGCCAAAAAGGATTTGAGCAGGACATGAAAGTCCCATGTGGGAGTGGGGATATATCAAGAATCTGGAATTCAGTAACAAGGATTAGAGATACAAATTTGTAGGCATTGATGTAGAATGGAATTAAAATTCATGAGAATGGATAAGATCACTTAGAGAAATAGAAAAGGGAAGAGGACTGTACATTTAGTACCAGCACCAAAATAACAAATGAAATTAATAAAGCAAACCCATTAGGAACAAGAAATGATAAAGGAGAAAGGACAAAAGAGCATGATATCATTGGAGCCAAGTTTTTAAAAGCGCATCAAGAAAGAAAGGAGTACTTAGGAAGCATTGAGTGAGTATTAGCTGCTACTATTACTCCTTCCTTCATTCCTTAATTCATTGCATTGATTATATTCTGCTGATTCTGAAAAAAAAAAGAATAGAAAAGAAAGGAGTAATAAACCATACTAAATGCTGCTGACATGGGAATAAAAAATGAGATGTGAGTTTCCACTCATATTTTGAAAAGAAAACCCAATTGGCAGTCCTTAGAGGCAGGTATTGCAATAACTACCTCTGGTGTATATTCGGAAACCAGCTACCTAGTAATGAATTCTAGGAGTTTGAAAACAAAAAGCAATTGATAGTCCCAGAGGGCTGTAACTCTTGTAGGGAGTTAAAAGAAAAGCCTATGGAAATAACATTGGAAAATACGTTCTCCCATGCAAGTGGCCTTCTTATTGTTTTGTTGATGGTTTCTTTTGCAGTGTAGAAGCTTTTTATTTTGATGTAGTCCCATTGGTTTGTTTTCTCCGTTGTTTCCATTGCCCTAGGAGCTTTATGGGTATAGATATTTCTATGACATATGTCTGCTATTTTGCTGCCTATGGCTTCTTCTAAGATTTTTATGGTTTCTCATCTTTTAAGTCCTTTACCCAGTTGAGTTTATTTTTGTGTGTGGTGTAAGTTGGTGGTTATTTCCAGCATGGGGGGATAGGGGGTAAAAGATCAACCAAAGGACTTGTATGCATGCATAAAAGCATAACCAAAGGACGCAGACACTAGGGGGGGTAAGGACATGTGATGCGGTGCAGAGACACTGGGGAGGTCCATAGGGGGAAAAGGAGACTTATGCTGTACTATTTGTAATACTTTAAACAATAAAAATAATAATTTTTTAAGGCTATTGAGAGATATAGAGGACTCTTACCATGAAGGAGGTGTGGCAAAAGTGCCTCTTGTGGATATTTTTAGAATAGCACCCTAGTAAAGCAGATGTTCCCCTAGTGCCCTTTTTATAAAAAATCTTTATCATTGAAAGTATTACATATGTACCCCTTCTTCCCACATTGATTTCCTCTAGTGCAACACCCACCCATAGGCCTTCACCACACTATTGTCTGTATCCTTGGGGTACACACACACACACGCACACAAGTTCTTTGGTTGATATCCATCCACCCTCCCCCTCCTTCCTTCTGAAATTCTGAATTCTGTTCCATGCTTTTATGTCTCTGGATTTACTCCATTCATCAGTTCATTTTGTTAATTACATTCCATAAATAAGTGAGATCACGTGGTATTTGTCTTTCTCAGATTGGCTATTTCACTTACAATAATATTTTCCAGGTCCATCCATGCTGCCCCAAAGGATAAGAGATCCCTCATTTTTATAGCTGCATAGTATACCAGTCTGTAAATGCCCCACAGTTTTTTTTTTCTATTCATCTACTAACTAGAGGCCTGATGCACAAAGATTCATGCAAGAATGGGCCTTCCTTTCTCTGGCTGCCGGCACCACATTCGCTCAGGCCTGAGCTGCCTTTCTGCCTTCGCTGTAGTCTGGAGCCGCCTTTCTGCCTTTTTTTCAGCCCAGAGCCCCTTTTCCAAGTTGCCACCCTACCCAGAGTCCCAGAATGCCTGGGGCGGTGCAGAATGCCTGCATCCCGCCCTCCCCCCTCCCCCGGCCTCTAAGTGCCTGTGTATGCAAATTAACCTGCCATATTTGTTAACTCAGTCCTGATTGGCCGGTGGGCATAACAAAGGTACAGTCCATTTGCATCTTTCTCTTTTATTAGTGTCGATGGACAATTGGACTGTTTCCAAATCTTAGTTATTATAATTTTTAAAAACTACAGGCATATTAGACTTGAAACTTTTAATGGCTATGAATGTACTATCCTGCAATCAGAATTGCAAATCATTAGTAGATGAGGCCTAGGCATTGGAACACTGTAAAAGCTCCCAGTTTAGCCGCATGTGCAGCTAGATTTGAGGAAGCTTGTCTAGAAAGCAGGATGTGAATTTTTTATTGAGATATAATTGCCTTAGGATGTACAGCATCTTAATTTGCTGTGTTTCTACATTGCAATATGATTATCACTGTCATGTTAGCTCGTACCTCTAACACATCACTTAAAATTGTTATTGTAGTGAGAACAACTAAGATCTGGTCTCTCAGCAACTTAAAGTTTATGATACAGTATTGTTGGCTAGAATCACTACCCTGTTCATAAGATCTCCAGAATTATTTTTTGGAGCAGGCGAGAGCAAAATCTGGGGAATGATACTGAAACCAGATTGGACAATCAGTGCCTTAAATCATATGGTACAAAATGTCCTTGAAAAAAGAGGGAGACATTAAGACATTTCCAGATAAGCCAAAGCTTATATTCATTATCATTAGACCTACCCAACAAGTAATGATAAATGAATCCTTCAATTTGAAGTAAAAAGGACAATAGAAAATACATCAAAGTGAAATGAAAATATAAAAGTCTCCAGTAAAGGTCAATACATGGACAATTACTGGTATAAGATCTTACTTTATTGTAATTTTTAAAAATCCACTTTTCATTCCTTTATAGGATTTAAAATACCAGAGCATAAAACCTAATGTTCAATACAGAAGTGGGGCAAAAGTAAGTATGCAGTTGTGACTGTGCGAAACACAGTGGTTATCACCTACTTTTGACCCCACCTTATGTATATTAACTAGAGGCCCGGTGCACAAAAATTTGTGCACTCAGTGCAGGGGCGTCCCACAGCCTGGCCTGTGCCCTCTCACAGTCTGGGACCCCTCAGGGCTGACTACCTGTTGGCTTAGGCCCGCTCACCAGGGATCGGGCCTAAGCTGGCAATCAGACATTCCTCTGGCAGACCGAGAGCCCTCGGGGGATGTCCACTTGCCAGCGGGGAGCAGGCCTAAACTGCAGTTGCTGCCTGGTTTGGCCTGAAGGGTGTCCTGGATCAGGGTGCGGGTCCCCACTGGGGTGCCGGGCCAGCCTCTGTGAGGGGATGATGGCTGTTTGCAGCTGGTCACACCCCCTTCAGGGTGGGGGTCCCCACTTGGGTGCCTGGCCAGCCTGCTTGAAGGGCTGAGGGCCTTTTTCAGGCTGACCAAGCCTCCCCAGTGACAGAAGCTCCTAGCCTCTCCTTTTTTTCTTTTTTTTCTGGGATTTATTTACCTTCTATAATTGAAACTTTGTAGCCTGGAGTGGAGCTCAGAGCCAGCCACGGCTTGGTTTCCTCTATTGCCAGGGGCAACTCAAGGCTCCAGCTCCGTGGCCACAGCCGGCTGAAAGCAGGTATCTGGGGTTTATTTATCATCTATAATTGAAACTTTGTTGCTTTGAGTGGAGCTTAGAGCCAGCCGCTGCAGGCAGGAAGTTGGCTTCCTTCATCATTGTGGCAACCAGGCCTCCTGTTTGCTCCAGCTCCGTGGCTGCCTGCTGCTATCTTGGTTGGGTTAATTTGCATACAGTCACTCTGATTGGCTGGTGGGCATGGCTTAAGGCATAGCAAAAGTATGGTCAATTTGCATGTTTGTCTTTTATTAGTGTAGATAGGTAGGCAATATAAAAAGATAGAGTTTCTGACATTATTAACATAAACTAAGGGAGGAGAGCTGCAATCAATTTGTTTTTATATGCAGTTGAAATTACCAGCTTGTAAGAGATTATAACAAGAGTGTGTGTATGTGCCGAAACCGGTTTGGCTCAGTGGATAGAGCGTCGGCCTGTGGACTGAAAGGTCCCAGGTTCGATTCCGGTCAAGGGCATGTACCTGGGTTGCGAGCACATCCCCATTGGGGAGTGTGCAGGAGGCAGCTGGTCAATGTTTCTCTCTCATCGATGTTTCTAACTCTCTATCTCTCTCCTTTCCTCTCTGTAAAAACTCAATAAAATATATATTTTTTTAAAAAAGAGTGTGTGTGTGAGTATGTGTATCCTATATAATAACACACTAATATGCAAATCGACCAAAGCATGGAACAAACAATCACTATGATGTGCTCTGACCACCAGGGGGCAGATAGCTGGGCTCAAAGCTGGCAAGCATGGAGAGCCAAAGTAGGCAGGCAGACATCCCCTGAAGGGTCCTATACTGTGAGAGGGCCCAGGCTGGGCTGAAAGACACCAACCCCAGTGCACAATTGTCATGCATCAGGCCTCAAGAGTGTGTGTGTGTGTGTGTGTGTGTGTGTGTGTGTAATGTGGATTAATATTACTACTATTTAAAAAAAAAACAAAATAATAAGTGTAAGGAAGTGGAGCAATTAGAACCCTTGAGAACTGTTTGTAGGAGTGCAAACTAGTACAGAATGCAGTAATAAAAATTTAAAATGGAATTATCAACAATTTCACTTCTAGGTATATTTCCAAAAGTTGAAATGGAGATATTACACATCTCTACATGCAAGGAACACAGTGGAGGCAAAATAATCTAAAAAAAAAAGAGCAAATTTGAAATATACCATATTCAGATTTTAACACAGACGACAAAGCTATAGTGGTAAAAAATAGTATGTTATTGGCATAAAGATAGACATATTAACAATGGAATAAAACATAGACAAAATAAATTCAAACATATATGCTCAATTGACTTTTAAGACTTAATTTTTAGAGCAGTTTTAGATTTACCACAAAAGTGAGAAAGAAATGCAGAGATTTTCCTGCTCAGTGCATTTACTGTTTTCCTCATTATAAACATCACTCACCAGAATGGTACTTTATTTTCTTACCAAGGATATATCTACACTGAAACAGCAAAGTCAGCCATAGTTTATGGTTTACCTTAGGGCTCACTCTTGGTGTGGTAATTCCATGGGTATGGACAAAAGTTTAATGAACTCCTTCAATCATTATAAATATCAGATAGAGTATATTCATTTATTCTCCTAAAAGTATTGTGCTGTGCCTATTCATGTCTCTCCCCATTCCTCCTAAAAGCACTGATATTTTTATCTCCATAGTTTTATCTGTTATAGACTGTCATACAGTTGGAACCATACAGTATATAACCTTTTCAAATTGACTTTTTTCACTTAGTAATATGCATTTAGGGTTTCTCCATATCTTTTCATGTGTTCATAGCTCATTACTTTTTATCACTGAATAATATCCCATTATCCAAATGTATTCAGATTTGTTTATGCATTCATGTACTAAAGGTTATCTTTGGTTCCAATTTTTGGCAATTGGGAATAAAGCTACTACATTAATAAAGATTTTTTGTGTGTACATACAT
>NW_006287811.1:131722-142465 GCF_000327345.1 Myotis davidii
ATATTTATATTTGAAAAATAAAGCTACCAAAAAAGAGAAACTGCCAAATTGCCTTCCAAAGTGGCTGAACCATTTCAGATTCCCATCAGCAATGTATGAGTTCTTGTTTCTCTACAGCCTCATCAGCATTTGGTGTTATCAGTGTTCCAGGATTTACCCAGTACATTGTTGTAGTAGCATCTTATTTTTTAAAATTTAATTTCTCTAATGACATATATGTGGAGCATCTTTGCATATGCTCATTTGCCATCTATGCATATTTGATGAGTTGTCTGTTAAGGTTTTTGGCCCATTTTTTTAAATCAGGTTATGTGCTTTCTTATTTTTGAGTTTTAAGAGTTCTTTGTACATAATGGATAACAGTCCTTAATCAGATGTGGGGGTTTTTGAAACATTTCTCCCAGTCCATGCTTTCTTTTTTCATTGTCTTGATTTTGTCTTTCACAGAAAAGAAGTTTTGTATCTAAAAAGCCATTACCACCCAAGGTCAGCCAGGTTTTCTCCTATATTCTCTTCTAGGAGTTTTATAGTTCTGCACTTTACATTTTGGTCTACAATTTTTTTGAGTTCTTTTGTGAAGGGTGTAGGGTCTGTGTCCAGGTGTCCTGGATGCAGATGTCCAGTTATTCCAACACCATTTGTTGAGAAAACTATCCTTGCTCCATTATATTGCCCTTCCTCTTTCCTCAAAGATCAGTTTGCTGTATTTGTATTAATTTATTTCTAGATTTTTCCCTCTGTTCCACACATCATTTGTCTCTTCTCTCACCAATATACACTGTTGTAATGTATCCATTGATTTTTGACAAGAGTTCTAAGAAAATTAAATGGTAACTTAATGGGTAAAAATATTCTTCTCAACAAATGATGGTATGACAACTGGATAGCCACCTGTAAAATATATAACTTCGTAGCCATAATTCTCACCACATGCAAAAAATAACTCAAAATCTATCAAAGCTCTAAAGGCCAGAACTAATGTTATGAAACACTTAGAAAAAAACCTTGGTGCAGATCTTTTTCAGTTTGGGTTACACAGCAATTTCTTTTACTGAACAACAAAGGTACATGCAACAAAGGAAAAATATAGATAAGTTGGAATTCGTAAATTTGTAAAAATTTCAGCAAAGGGCACATCAATAAAGCAAAAAAGACAATCTGAAAATCAGGGAAAACTTTTGCAAGTCATATCTATATTTCTAAAAGCCTAAGCAACCAAATGACCAAACAGCTGAACAACCAGTTGACTATTCTCAATGATGTGCATTGACCACCAGGGTGCAGACGCTCAATGCAGGAGCTGCCCCCTGGTGGCCAGTGTGCTCCCACAGTGCGAGTGCCACTCAGCTGACTGACAGGTGCCAGATACCTGACTCATGGCTGGCAAGTGCAGCCGTGGTAGCTGGAGCCGCTCCTGCGTCCACAGCAGCACTACTGAGAGTGAGGGAGGCAGGTGCAGCAGAGTTAGAATGAGCAGGAGCAACATGGTGCCTGGCCTGGGCTCAGGCTCCTCACTGGCCGCCTGCCGCCTTGTACACTATGACATTCCTCAAGAGATGTCAGACTGTCGACATCCCCGGCTGGGTTCTCGATTGCAGGAGGACACAGGCCAGGTTGAGGGACCCCAATGGTGAACAAATCCGTGCACTGTGCCTTTAGTATCTAATAAGGCCCTTAGATCTAGATTATATCAAGTAAACTAACAACCTTTGTCTTGATTGATTTGTGAGTGACAAAGAAAATTATGTAATTTTCCCCCAAGCCTCAGAAATCATACAATATCTTAGAATAGATTTTGCAGTTCATTCAATTTTAGATAAGGCATATGTTTTAGAATACAAATCCATGTGTCCTAATATTCGTGGTTGTAAGATTAACTCTGGGTACTTGTTAGAATTCAAGTCCTAGATCCCTCTTTTAGAGGCTTTGACTCTTTCTGATAAAGAGGATCCTAAGTGTAATTTTAATGAACACCCAAATAATGATTTATTTTTTTACCTTTGAAAGTAGTTACCAAAATTAATCATGTGCTTTAATCCATTAATCAACAAAAGGTTGTATTTTAATGAAGATAATATTATTTAACATTGTATTGATTGAAATATTTATCATTGTAAATTTCATTAGGTTTTATATTATCAAACACACAATTAAGGTAGTTTTTCAACTCCTATTTAATAACTGAACAGAGAATGAAAATCAATCAGAAGTTCTTAGAGTTGAGAGACAGTTTTCAACATTCTATATTCCAACTTGTATAGCATACAAGGCTTTGTCCAGTCACCTAGGAATTTAATGCCCTGTTGGAAAAGACTCTGATTGGCTGAGGAATTCACTGGAAAATAGGATTGCCATAAAACCATAGGCATGTGTAGCTCAGTCAGTTGCATTCCCCATAATGCTTAAATCGAAATGATCTATTACTTAATCTGTAAAGAAAAAGAGAAAGAAGTAGACATTATTATAAACAGCATTTAAAATTACCAGGATATTGCACTAAGTGCTTCTAAATGAGCAGCAGGATGTGGAGAAGCTGTGCTCCACCTCCACAACCAACTGGGACCCACATGCTCCCCAGAACCTTCACACATCCTTCCCTCATCTGGGGCTACTTGGCTCTTCCTACATGGTCAGTCCTGGTTCAGTCATGGAAACCACCCAGACTGGAGAGATGAGAGGAATGGAGATTGTTTTGATGGTTCTATGGAATTCGAAGCCACTTTGGGGATTAAATAAGAGGAAATAAGTATGAGAGACAATGAAGAGGAAAGTAGGAAGGCTGGCTGAACCTTTAGACTGCAGACTCCTTTGGAGTGAAGCACATAGGAAAGGAGGCTGGGTGGAAGGGTGCTGGAATGCCCTGCTGTCTAAGGAAGGTTCACAGTCTGTCATGGAGTTCAGAGACAAGGTTGACCCTCAGAGGAGTCCCTTCCTAGCATGAATAGGCCCATTGTGATGGATTTCAAATTTCTGTAGTCAAGTAGTGATTGTTGCTCAGTTATGCTCCCTGTAGCTTGGTTGCTACATCACAAAGATGATCAGTTAGCATATGGACTTCAGAAGTCAATATATTGGGCATAGACTCATTCATAATTCCTAGTGGTTAAATTAATTGATTTGTACATTTCTAGAATATCCAGCAGATATACTGAGAGGTCAAATACAAATCTGCTTTTGCAAATGAGAACTCCCGGGAAAGGTACCAGTGTGATTCTGTGGCATTTACTGAGATAGTACAATTTTTTCCCATATATACTAGTACTATGTATACGCTTTCAAAAGAAAATTCTTTTTTCTATCGTTTTCTGATGGTTTCCTCATTATTTTGGAAGCGCCAATATTTAGCCTTATATGCTTACAACATTTCACTGCAGTAATCGCATGGATTGGAGTAAGTTTTCTTATTCGTTGCGCAGACTGGATCTATTTTTCTGGTGCACATATATAATCGATCATTATACATATTACAGCCTGGCTGTCAAACATAAAGAACAACATAAAATTTGTCAGATAATGAACTTTTTAAAAAAATGCCTTTAACCTTAGTGCAAGATGCCATGCATCCAAATGGAATGAAAATATTCTATATTGTGGTTTGGAAATACACAGTCTACTTAGTCATAAAATTTTATTGATATATTTTTACAAACCCAATATCATTTTTAAAAAGCAGACAAATGGTTGAATGTATTTTTATAATGTAACCACTCTCATCTCACTTCTACTCATACCTGTATCGTATTTTCCCAATTGTTTCATATCGCAAAAAATAGTCAAAAGGAATCTTAATAATTTCCCTATCTTTTTCATTGATTTAACTACTAGAGAATCATATACAGTCAGATTTTCACCACATGTGTGTATTTCATATATGTTAGTATTTTCAAATATATGTAAAATTTGTTTAGTAATGGCACTATTGGTAATTTACATTAATGAACAATACGGTGTGTATTGTTACGTGACTGCCCTTTGAAATGGCTATGTAATCTTACATAGGTGCTTCTCTGTGTATAATATTCTTTATGAATATATGAACATTATTATTTTATTCACCTTTCAGTGGATAAGTTTTGCAATCCTCTTTTTTTGGTAGAGAAATAATTCTACTTTAAATAGACTGTAACCGTTATCAGGTTCTTGCAGATAACAAAGATACCCAATAATGTAATCTTTGAAATAATGGGATATTTTATCTTGTCCAAAATACCAAATATTTTTTATGGCTTTCTAGATTTTATTTATTGAACTTAGCATAATAACGGCACAGTTTAAATAAAATTTTTTGAAGGATCATCCTGTTGCACATTTTGTTTGGTGAATTTTTTTTATAAAAGAGCAAGTAAGTGGGACTAGAGAGATAGAAACACCAATGAAAAGAGAGACATCAAAAAGTTGTCTCTTGCATACCCTCTACTGGGAATTAAGCCCACAACCTGGGAATATGCCCTGACCAGGAATTGAAACAGAGGCCTCTTGTTTTATGGGTCAACGTTTAACCACAGAACACTGGCAGGACTATCTGGTGAAATTTGCTGTTAAAACTTACAATATAAAATACGTATAAGTTGCCCAACTAGTGTAGCTCAGTGATTGAGCATCAATCTCTGAACCAAGAGATCACGGTTCCAATCCTAATCAGGGCACATGCCCAGGTTCTAGGGTGCATCCCTATTATGGGGCATGCATGGCAGCCTATTAATGATTCTCTCTCTTCATTGATGTTTCTGTATTATTCTCCCTATCCCTTCCTCTCTGAGATAAATTTTTAAAAATATTAAAAATATTAAAAGCTTTTTTAATTTCCAAATTAATCAGTATTAACTTACCTCCCTGCGACTGCGTTTTAGTGGTACAAAAATAGTTTCTGCAACAAGCACAGAAAAGAAAATGTAAAAATAAGAAGAAGGGAAAGAAATGAGTCTCTGGTAGAAGAACCTATACTTCTTAGCAGCAAAATTCTGTACAAATAGCATACTCAGGACCCCCAAGTTCTGAAGTGAGCCCTTTGTGGTAATATCAAAATAGTAATTCACAAAATACATCCAAATCTGGAAATATAATTCCAAATTATTATCATCTGTGAAAAATAATTTTAAGTGTTGTGCATAATCGTCAAACTCTCCTATGAAGATACCATAGTTCTTTTAATTCATTTCTTAATAAATGAGACATCCTATTCAGAGAAGACAATGCCTTGTTTAATTCCACTTAATATGCCTTGCATAATGTCACCTAACATGAAGAAATTATTAGTTTATGAAATAGTATTCAGTTTTGATATCTGGGGCCAATTCAATACCTCACAGCTCCTTTACTCAAATTCATCATCATTCTTGCAGTAAAGGAAACATAAATTTTGAATAAATTCTCACCTTATACAAAATTTTGACTTTAGGGGCCTCAGAACTGACAAACAACAAATCAGATTGCTAAGGATTATCTGATCTAGGAGACATCATTCATTCCCTACAATCTGCATTTAGCAAACATGGAATCTAACCTCCAAAATAATAATAAAGTAAATATCTTTAATGATAAATGAACAAAAGCCTAAGTTCTGCTGCTCACTCTAAACCAGCTCTCTGCCTCCATCTCCCTAAGATGGAAATGAGAAAAAATAACCCACAGATATAATTTTAAAAGGGGGTTTGTAACATGCCTGCTTTCATTTTGCCAGTTTAAGTATTACAAACTCAATGAAAGAATCTGCTCCATTTTTAGAGATTAGATATTGTCTCCAGCATTTTCTAAAATGTGTGAATTGCTTCATCCAGAATTGAAAATGTACTCACCAGAATAAAGAGGAAATGCCAAGGCAGTGATGAAAATAATTTTGAGCAATGATGAGAAAAAGGACATTTTATCAAATCTGTAGAAGAAACCCAAAAGGAATGTTTACAACACATGACTCAGAGACAAATTTCCTATTTGCAATTGAAAGTTTCTTACAGGCGAAGGACCTGCTACTCCCCTATATGCCTTAAGATGTTGGACTTTTCCCTTTTTTCTTGCCCAATCCCACTGGATCAAGGGACATACATGGGAACAGAAGGCCTCGTAGAGACTTGAGAGAAACACCAGGATACATTCTCAGCTCACTTAAGAGGGAGCTGCTCATTCCCAACATTGGCTCAGCACAAAGAGGCCTGACACCACTTAAGGAAAAACGAGCACCGGAACCTCAGTTTTTCTTCAGAATATAGAAACATTTCAGGAAGGGCTGACCTGGAGCAGGCCTCACAGCAATGCTGCACACCATGGCCAGCCTATAGACTCCCCACCCAACCTCCCTAAAACCGGAGGCAGTGGAGCCTGAGGCCTACAGCTCTAGAGACTGTGCCTATTTTGTTCCCCTTTTTTTGTCAACCACCTTCACCCAGCTGAGGAGTCTCCTTTATTGGCTTTCTGCTGTTGAGGAGCTTGATGAGGTTAAAATAGATGGCTCATAATACCATAAGGCAGAGGTATTCTGTGTTCTGCCTAGAGGCTGTAAAACAGATTGTGAAAGATGCCACTCAAATAATTCTCAAGAGGTCTTCCCTCAGAAGGAAGTTTGGGATGATTTTATGATATTCTCAGAACTGTAGGATGAAGGATGTAGGACTTCAAAATCCTAAAATAGACAAGAGATGTGAAAGCTTTTCTCCAGTTACTGAGTTGGAAAGAAAGGAGAATCAAAGCAAGAAATACAACAATAAATCGGGGAAACTGTAATTAGATCCATATGTAGACTTATAGTATGTTGAAATACTAGGGGAACATTAGACTCAATTGAAGCTTTGGTATATTAAACTTTTCATTTTGAGATAAATGAATTGTCTCATAATGCTGTAAGTAATAGTATTGAGAGATACCATGTTTCTTTTACCGATTTCCCCAAATGGGGACATCTCATAAAGCTATAGTGTAATTTCACCACCAGGAATATTTAAAAAGCTCCAGACGAATATTAGGCAGCCAGCTTTGAACCTGGGCTGGAATACAACATGACAATAAAAAGACCAGGAGAGAGAGAAGGCTCAGGAGTGAAATTGAGACTACGAGGGACAATGCCCTAAATTTTATATTGAATCATTCGATCTGAGGAATAAATGAAGAAAACAAGATTAAGTCAATATAGCCCAGCTGACTTAAAATAGACTCTGTATAGTCAGGCTGACAAAATTAGTTCAAACCAAATGTGCTGAAGCATGAGGAGTGGATTTTACTTTAACTAGCCTGAGGACTCATAAATGGAGGGATATTTCATGTTCATGAATAGGGAGACTCCTTACTGTCAAGATGTCAGTTACTCCCAAGTTGACCTATAGATTCAATACAGTCCCAATCAAAATCCCAGCAAGTTATTGTTTGGATGTTATTAAACCAATTCTAAAGTTAAAGGCAAAAACCAGAATAGCCAATAGAATATTGAAGGAGAAGAGCAAAGTTGGAGGATTGATGCTACTCAACTTCAATAAACAAGACAGTTTATAACTAACCCAATAATCAATACGGTTTATTATTAGCAAAAGAAGAGACAATGTGGTTAATGGGCAGAATAGAGATTCCCAGAAGCAAACCCCCATAAATGTAGCCAAATGTTTTCTGACAAATGAGCAAGGGTATATACTGAGGCAAAGATAGTTTCTCAAAATTAGTGCCGGAACCACTGGATATCCATATTCTATAAAATAAATGTAAACTTAGACCTTATACCCATCTCAAAAAGTAACTCAAAATGAATCACAGACCTAAATGTAAAATGCAAACTATAAGACTTCTAGGAGATAAGAGGAACCTAGATAACTTTGGGAATAGTGGATACTGTTAAAATACAATGCCAAAAACATGATTCATGGAAGAAATTACTGATGAGCCAGACTTTGTTAAAATTAAAAACTACTGTTATGTGAGGGACAATAATCAGAGGATGAGAAGACAAGCCACAGACTGGGAGAAAATATTTTCAAAAGACACTTGTGTTAAAGGACTATTATCCAAAGAAATCTTAAAATTCAGAAATACAAAAACAAAGAACTTTGTTTAAAAATGGGCCAAAGACTTTAACCTGCACCTCCCAAGAAAAGTTATAAAGATGTCAAATAAGCATGTGGAATATTCTCCACTGATACATCCACAAATAAATGAAAATTTAAAGTGAAATGCTCCGAACACCTTTTAGAATGCCAGGACATTGACAATTCCAAATGCTTGCAAAGATATGGAGCAACAAAAATTCTCTTTCACTATTGGTAGAAATGCATAATAGAACAACCACTTTAGCCGAAACCGGTTTGGCTCAGTGGATAGAGCGTCGGCCTGCGGACTGAAGGGTCCCAGGTTCGATTCCGGTCAAGGGCATGTACCTGGGTTGCAGGCACATCCCCAGTAGGAGATGTGCAGGAGGCAGCTGATCGATGTTTCTCTCTCATAGATGTTTCTAGCTTTCTATCTCTCTCCCATCCTCTCTGTAAAAAATCAATAAAATATATTTTTAAAAAAAGAACAACCACTTTAGATAAAAATATGGTAGGTTATTACAAAACTAAACTTATTTACCATGCAATCCAGTAATCATGCTCTTTGATATTTACCTAAAGGAGGTGAAATCTTATGAACACAAAAACAAACCAACTAACAAACAAAACCTGCACACTGATGTTTAGAACAGCTTATTCATAATTGCCAAAACATGGGAGCGATCAAGATGTCCATCAGTAGGACAATGGGATAAATAAACGGTGGTACATCCAGCTGATGGACTGTTACTTAGTCCTAAAAAGAAATGAGCTATCAATCATGAAATGACATAGAGGAACTTTAATGTATGTTACTAAATGAAGGGAGCTAATTTGAAAAGGCTACATACTGTAAAATTCCAACTATATGATATTCTGGAGAAGGGAAAACTATGCAGACCATAAAAATCAGTGATCGTCAGGCATAGGGAGATGGAGTGAGTGATGAGTAAGTGGAGCACAGAGGAACCTAAGGCAGTATAAGTATATAATACCATAATGATGAATATACACCATTATATATTTGTTCAAACCCATAGCATATACTACATCAAGAGTAAACTGTAATGTAAACTATACACTTTGTGTGAATATGAAGTGTCAATGTGTTTGCATCATTCTTAACAAATGTACCACTCTGTTGTCAGTGTTGATAATGGACGAGGCTATGCATGTGTAGGGACAGTGGGAAATAGGGTATATAGGAAATATCTTTACTTTACTCGAAATTTTGCTGTGAACCAAAAATTGCTCTTCAAAGAAAATTCTTAATAAAGTACTTAATATGCACAAGGTTATTTATTTTCTGATGCATAATCTATAATTGCAAAAGTTGGAAATATTTATAAACTGGAATATAAAAGATTGAATTATCTCTTGTACTTCACAAAGTAGAACACTATACAGCTCATTCAGAAGGAATAATATAGGCATGAATATGTATGCTCCTGAATTGCTGGAATTGCTATATTTTCTCTGGAGAATGTAATAACTTAGGATTTTACTTTGTAACATACTATTATTAATACATGAGTTTTTCCATATAACAATTTATTATATAATAATTTACAAAACTGAAATATTTTCCATTCCTAATAAGTGAGAGGTAATCTACCCACATCATAAAAATCAAATATTTTAACCAATTTAGTTCCTGCATAAATAAAAGACTTTAAATAACTTGGTATCTCCAATGATATTTCCATGTCTGTTGTGAGAAGACATGGATTCAGTTCTTTTAATGAGGACACAACAGTGAGTGAGACTTCTTTGGCATTGACTGTGGATAGGAAAGTCCATTTGTCAAAACTGTGTACAATGCTGATTTTTACAGGAGATCTAACTTTGTTTCAATAAACATTGTATTATTTAAACCCAACAACACCTTCATTTGAAGATATCATTTTTAGATGAAGAAACTGAAGAGCAAGAAAGATAATAACTTGCTAATATCATTATAATATAAAGGGAATTAATTGAGACATTATTTCAATGCTATTTCCAATGTCCATGCAATTGCCTCACAATAAACAACTCTCAACTACATGGCAGATGAATGGCCCTCTAGAGAGATCAAAGAGGGTTTGCCTAATGTAAGTGTTTGATGTTAGAAGTGATAACTAAAAAATACCTGACCTGAAGGAGAGTATTCCAACCAATACCATTAGAAAACATGACCTAGAAAACAGATAAGGATTCTTCAGGCACTTCAGCTCTGTAGGTCGGAAACGATGAATTTCCCTGCCGCAGTATCCAGTGGCCATTCAAATCCATTATACAGTCTCTTATCTTTTACAATATGGGATTTTTAAAAATCACTCAATGTAATCTTAAAGAGGCATATGCACTGTTCTCTATCTGGTTTACCTATTCAAGGATTCTAAACCAAATGGAACAACCAATTTTCTTCCTAGATAACACCAAATCTTGCCTGCATTTTCTAGGATTTGAGAAATACTCTATCCTGGCACAAGAACAGACATATAGATCAATGGAATAGAATAGAGAACCCAGAAATTGACCCAAACCACTATGCTCGATTAATATTCGACAAAGGAAGCATGAACATACAATGGAGTCAAGATAGTCTCTTCAATAAACGCTGTTGGGAAAATTGGTCAGATACATGCAAAAAAAAAGAATGAAACTAGATCACCAACTTGCACCATACCCAATAACAAACTCAAAATAACTAAAGGACTTGAATGTAAGACGGGAAACCATAAAAATACTGTAAGAC
>NW_006287811.1:143252-144555 GCF_000327345.1 Myotis davidii
ATGGAGAGCATTGCGCTAAGTGAAATACGCCAGTGAAAGAAACATACCACGTGATCCCACTCATTTATGGATAATAAACAATATTATAACTTGATGAACAAAAAGATAGATACAGAGCCAGAGAAGCATCAAACAGGCTGTCAAACTACAGTGGGAAGGCTGGGGAGGGTTGTGTGGGAGGTAAGAAATCAACTGAAGAACTTGTATGCATGCATATAAGCCTAACCAATGGACACAGACAACAGGGGGGTGAGGGCATGAGTGGGGGGGTCCAGAGGGTAATGGGGCATAAGGACACATACGTAATACCTTAATCAATAAAGAAATTTTAAAAAATAAAATAAAATTTAAAAAAGATATACATAGCATCTGTTTAAACATGCCTTTTTAAATTTGGAAATTTACTTAAAATTCATCCTCAGTTCAAAAGAGCTCATTCAATAAAATAAAGAAAAAAAATACTCTATCCAGGATTGCAAATGTACTCACCAGGAGAAAATGGAAATGCCAACACGATGATAAAAAAGCTGGCATTAATATTCAATGAGAGGAAAGAAAAAGAAAGAAGAAAAGAAAAGAAAGATCTTTGCAAGAGAGACACATTTCTTGGTTTTATCTTGTAGGTGCCCGAACTAGGGCCACCATAGAACCAGCAACCAAGGTACTTGCCCTTGACCAGGAAAGGAAGCCAAAAGACTCTTCTCAAGTTACCCACCTCAAGAAGACACAATACAAAGGCAGACTGTGGATGTCTTGTTTACTTGTGCAGCCTCAGCCAGCTCCTCTATGTTGAGCAGTGTGTTTTAAATACTGCTATGTAGGAAACCAAGTGTCAGGAGAGATAAGACACACAGGGTCCTATGTCCAGGCAGTGACTGGGAGGTTACCACACAAAGAGGTGATCAAAGCTATTCCTACAGCAGGAAGTTTAGAGGACAGTTTTATCTGATGGGCATAATGAATGGGGAGGGGAGAAAATAAGTATGTTTATAGATCCTAAAATAGATAAGACATGAAGATTTGATAAGCAAAGGCGATGATAAAAAAGCTGGCATTAATATTCAATGAGAAGTTAGTGATTTGAACTCCTTAGAAAGTTGTAAAGAAAGCAAAAGATTTATGACAAAGTCCCATAAATAGTTCAGTGAACAGAACCACAGAGGCCACTTCCTGAATCCTCCAACTTGAGAAAGAAGAGCCTCAACTCCTGAGTTGTTAAAATCCTTTACTATTTTCCTTTCTAATTTTCACCCAAGAATATTTTTCCCATTTATTTTTGGTGAGAGTGAAGTGGGGGGGGGAA
>NW_006287811.1:144666-144970 GCF_000327345.1 Myotis davidii
GTTTTAAATACTGCTATGTAGGAAACCAAGTGTCAGGAGAGATAAGACACACAGGGTCCTATGTCCAGGCAGTGACTGGGAGGTTACCACACAAAGAGGTGATCAAAGCTATTCCTACAGCAGGAAGTTTAGAGGACAGTTTTATCTGATGGGCATAATGAATGGGGAGGGGAGAAAATAAGTATGTTTATAGATCCTAAAATAGATAAGACATGAAGATTTGATAAGCAAGGGAGCTGTGTAAGATCAGGAGATAAGGCAGGAAAAGAATTTCAGAAAATAAAACTTGAATATATGTCTGGAA
>NW_006287811.1:164121-164734 GCF_000327345.1 Myotis davidii
CAAGCCCTCTGAAAGTGTTTTCACTCTTTCAGATAGAACCCGGGATCCTTGAATCTGCAAGCTGATGCTCTATCCACTGAACCAAACCGGTTAGGGCAATTAATTCCCTTTTAATGTGCAAGAATTTTGTGCACCAGGCTACCTAATACTATAATAAGTTTGAACAGTGACAGATTACTAGACTTAGTGTACTGATCACATCTGTAAGGTAAATAAATGTCAAATCACTATTGTATACCTAAAACACATATAATACTGTATAACAACTGTACTTAAAAAATAAAAAAATATCACCCCCATAATTCTCTTCCTAGTCAAAAATATCTTTCAAAATTTAAGGTAAAATAGAACTTTTTTCAAGCAAACAAAAACTGAAAGTATTCATATAACTCACTTCTATTATAAGAACTTTTAAAAAAAATCCTCAACCAGGTATAATTTTTCCATTGATTTTTAGAGAGTGAATGGGAGAGGAGGGAGAGGAGGGGAGGGGAAGGGAGGGGAAGGGAGGACAGGAGAGTAGGAAAGAAAAGAAAAAAAGAAAGGAAGAGAGAGAGAGAGAGAGAGAGGTAAGTGATTGGTTTAAAGCCTGGTTGAGGGGGAGGCTGCTAGG
>NW_006287811.1:165146-165579 GCF_000327345.1 Myotis davidii
GATCAAAGCTATTCCTACAGCAGGAAGTTTAGAGGACAGTTTTATCTGATGGGCATAATGAATGGGGAGGGGAGAAAATAAGTATGTTTATAGATCCTAAAATAGATAAGACATGAAGATTTGATAAGCAAAGGAGCTGTGTAAGATCAGGAGATAAGGCAGGAAAAGAATTTCAGAAAATAAAACTTGAATATATGTCTGGAACTGCTTAGTTTGAAAACATAGATAGCTATGAGAGGCACATGGACAACTTTGTACAATTACCTGTGTCCATGTTCCTTCCCCAAGGTTGTGATTCAGATTTGTATATGAGATCCTAGTAACAGGTATTTTTTTAAAGTTTCTAAGAGGCAATAACATGCAGAGTCCCCTTGCTAGAGCCACAGAGCAATCTCTGGGGCATTATTATATCATTCTTCCTACTTCCCTACAC
>NW_006287811.1:165644-180788 GCF_000327345.1 Myotis davidii
CAAACCTGTCTGTGGCATGTTATGCCCAGATTTCCCCTTTTGGGGAAAAGACCACCAGGGAGCCAGCCGAGTCAGATGCAAAAACAAAGAGTCTTTATTCGAGCTAGCTCGGCTCCCCGACCACACTCACCAACGCAGCGGCAAGTGGCAGAGAGAGAGACAGCTCTGTGGGGAGAGGGGTATTGAGGATCTGGGGTAAGATGGAGGGCGTAGCCCTCGCCCTTTCATGGCTAGCTTTATCACACACTTAAATTGTACTTATTTTGGAAATTCAGCATGTTTCAAATTTCTGTGATCCAGTCTCAAAAGAAGGAACATAAATTCTAAAATGATAATAATAACTTAGTCTTAAGAAACTAGAGCTAGCCTTGTCCATTTTTTCTCAGTGGTAGACCGTCAGCCCATGCACTCCAGTGTTTAGGTTTGAACTCCCATCCAGCCCACACACTTGGTTTGCAGATTCCATTCCCAGCCCCTAGCAGAGCATCTGTGGGAGGCAACCAATCTATGTGTGTCTCTCTCATCTATGTTTCTCTCTCTCTACCAAACCCCTTCCACTGTCTCAAAAAATCTTTGGATGAAATATCATTCAGTGAGTATTAATAACAACAACAAAAGAATCTAGAGCCAGACAACTGTGCTTCTGGTCTTAGCACTATGGCTTAGTATGTGAGGTACCTTTAAAAATTGCACATATTGTCCTATATAATAAAAGCCTAATATGATAGGTTCTGGTCAGCGGTTCAAAGAATCAAAGCATAATCTATATATATAAAAGCCCAAGTGACTAGTCTACCGGTCGCTATGATTCAAACTGACTACCAGGGGGCAGATGCTCAGCGCAGGCGCTGCCCCCTGGTAGTCAGTGCGCTCCCACAACCAACCTCCCGTGGTCCCTCACCCAGCCAGCCAGCCAGGATTGGGACTGGCTGAGACAGTCCCCATTGTTCCTGATAGCTGGCCAGGTTGAGGGACCCCACTGGTGCACGAATCCCTGCACCAGGCCTCTAATCTGATTATAAGTTAACGCATTTGTAAAAAATAAATAAATAAATAAAATAGCTGCTTGCAATTGTTAAGTAATTTATTACATACAAAATGCCTACAGGTGCCTGTACCAGATTAGCATGGAATAAAGACAGAAGCATTTTCAAATAGTTAATGAAAACCTATTATATATAAGGGCTGTATCATTTATTGACCAAATATTAGTGAATAGAATACAGCAGTATTTTTCAAGATTAGTATTAAGTAGGATTTTCCAGCACTCAAGGTTGATTCAGCATTTGAAAACTAAGAAATATAATTCACTGCATTAACAGATAAAAGAAAAAATTATATGACCAGTTCAATAGACAGCTACTCATGATAAAAAGACAACAAAAAAAACTTCGATGATTAAATGTAAGTAGGCAGTTTGATGAAGGGCATCAGAGAAGACTGCATAGTTTATGCTGTGATTTTTATTGCCTTCCCACAATAATAAGGGGTCTCAGTGCAATAAAGAACAGAAAAAGAAAAATCAGAAGGGCAGGGGAGTTTAAGATTGAAACAGAGAGGTAAACTTGTCTCTAATAATATTAGCAAATTTTTTGCCCAAGAAGTATATATTTTAAAAGGCAATTACAAAAATTTATTAATTGTATTTAATCAATTATAATTGATTAAATTATTAAAGTATGCATTATAATCATAGGATACAAGGTCAATATATACTAACAAAAATAGCAAAAACTGAAATTTACAATTTTTCCAACAGCTGTGCTGAGGTATAATTCACATACAATGAGCTTCATATACTTAACTGTCCAGCCTGATAAATTTGACATTTGTATGCACCAATGAAAGGATCTTCACAATCAAGATAGTGAACATATCCATCACCCCTCAAAGTTTGCTCCTGTCCCTCTGTACTCTCTCCCCAGGCAGCTGATGATCTATTATCACTTTAGATTAGTTTTATTTTTCTAGACTTTTACATAGATCGACTCTGACATTTGTACCCTAGTTTGCCTTTCATTCAGCATAATTATTTTGAGAACCATCTATGTTGTTGTGTATATCAGCATTTCTCTGTTTTTTATTGCTGACTAGTATCCGTACTCTGTTAAGTATAGTATCTCATTGTGGTTAATTTACATTTGCTTAACAATTTTTGGCCTTTGGAGGGGGTTATTTTTAGTGAAATACAATTGACATAAACATTGTGTGATATTAAGGTTTACATGTTAATTGGATACATTTGTATACTACATAAGATTAATACCATAGTGCTAGATAAACCCCTACCATGTCACATAATCATTTCTTTTTTGTGGTGAGAACATTTAAGATCGAGTCTCTTAGCAACTTTGAAGTATTGTTGACTATAATCACAATGCTCTACAGATCTGCAGAACTTACTCATCTTTTAACTCCAACTTTGTACCCTGTGATCAACATATCCTTATTTTCCTGAGTCACCAGGCTCTCATAACCACCATTCTACTCTCTGTTTATATGTATTGTTAGGAATGCTCTTAACAAAGTTACAGGAATGAGACAAATACTTGAAACTGAATCTGCAAGGCATATTTACTCCTGCACAGAAGGGTGCTGTTGCTAGCTGGAAATCATGGGCAAAGCACACCGAACAGCAAGTCCATTTGGGTTTTATTTTCTGATGTGGGTGGGTCCTGCCCCTCACTCTGAACTCTGACTTGATTGGTCAGGGCTCAGAGCTAGGATTCCCATTATTGCATGATTGGCTATTGCAGAGGAAGAGTAGGGGTAAGATAGAGCCTAAGATAGTAGCCCCCTGAGAGTCTAGATGTCATGTCAAAAATGGCTCGACCTGAGATGGCAGTAAGCTCCTTTCTTTGACAGAAAAGATAGCTGGTTCACTCTCACTTCCCCTCTCCCCCCCCCCTTTTTTTATTTGACTCTTCTCTTTAAATTCAGCTAGCAGTCTTTGACTTTCATGTTCTTCAGTATCTAGGAAAAGGTGATTATTCTGCTGATATGTTACTGGGGTCTGTTTGATTAATGCAGTGTCAATTACGCTTTGGATAAGGCCTCTCATACATGGAATAATGCAACATCCTATTACTGTCATAACACTAACACAATAATTAAAGATGTGAGTATAGATGTCATCACTCCCTTCCATTTCCTGAACCATTGCTCTAGTAGACCTGAGAAAGGATTCTCAGTTCCAGAATTCTCAGCTAACTCTTTAGCCAAAGTTTCCAATCCTTGTAAAGCCTTAGTGATGGTCCCATCTGGATCTGTGTTGTTAGGGATAAATGTATAGGATTAGCCTCCTATCATTACACATATTCCCCCCTTTTTCTGCTCGAACCATACCTGAAGCTAGCCAGTTCTCCCAGTCAGTGGTTGGCAAACTGTGGCCCCTTGAGTGAGGCTCTTCAACAAAATACCACGTGTGGGTGCGCACGTAGAGTGTGATTGAAACTTCATGGCCACACTCAAGGGGCCAAAGAGCCGCATGTGGCTTGTGAGCCGCAGTTTGCCGACCACTGTCCCAGGTCATTCTGTTGGTTGCATCTAACTGCTCAACTATTCCCTTTATAGCATCTCTAGTGTAATTCAGAAACCTCTGCTGATAACTAGTATAATATATATAGTTTATCCAGTCTACATTCTTATTAAAAGTTGACCACCAGAAGACTACAGACTCAACTCCTGCTGCTATCTGATTCCTAGCTTTAAATTCATTAGGGACTCCTCCTGGAACCAATGGGCTCTGTGTATATATGGGTATCAAAGGAGCCCCCTGGACTCTCTCTTTTCTTCCTAGTCTGTCTGTTCATTGAAAAAGGCTTATGATATGCCAAAGTGAAAGGGATAGCCAATTGTATCACCACAAGTTCTCCATCTGCTGGGCAAGGCCACAAGTAATGGTCCCCTGCAACATCACCCAACATCAGCACGTAGTATTGACAGTGCAGCTTCTGAGGATTCTCGGCCATTTATGCATCTGGATAAATTTCCTATAAACTGGGTACTGTCCCCCCTCTACCTTTAGAGGCAGGAGGTATATTTTACATAGGAAAATGGGGATGGACTGTTTTGGGGGATCCTCGCTCTTTACTTCTGTTGGATGGGAACAACAGGGAGACAGTCTTACAGGACGCATTTCCCCACGCGGTTTCCTCCTGGTACAGGACAAGCACACATCCCATCCTGTTACTTTCTAAGGTCCATCTGAATGGCAACAGGACCACTTGGGCCTTTAGCCTTCCTGGCACACAAGCCTAACAGTTGCTTTTATTTAGAGCACGTACAGAATAGTTAAAGCATTCCACCCAGGCATTTGCTGACCATGGCCCAAGGCCACGCTGCTTCTATTTGCATGCTAGTGGCATGGCCTAGGGCCATGGTCAGCAAACTGCAGCCCGCAAGCCACATGCTGCTCTTTGGCCCCTTGAGTGTGGCTCTTCCTAAGTCTTAGGAGTACCCTAATTAAGTTAATAACAATGTACCTACCTATATAGTTTAAGTTTAAAAAATTTGGCTCTCAAAAGAAATTCCTATTGTTGTACTGTTGATATTTGGCTCTGTTGACTAATGAGTATGCCGACCACTGTTTAAGAGAATCAGATTAATATGATAATAAAAAAAAGGGTGAAATATTCAAGTCATTCAAGTCATCTATAACCAATAACTAGGTAAGCATGATCCAGATTGTACATTGTACACATTTTCCCAGCCCACATTGTAAGCCCTTGCAATTTTCCAGAGCCCTAAGGTAGATAGAACCCAGTACATGATTGTTTTTAAGACAGCTCACAGTTTTTAGCATTAATTTCAAGGGGATATGCCCTGATATGGCCGTCCAAGTTGAAACGTGTCTGCCCTTAACCCGTGTGTGATGTATCCAACCTCACTCTGCAGTCGGAACAGCACTCTTCATGGTACGCAAGACAAGATAGAGTCCTTCCCAGGAGTGTTCCAACTTGTTTCCCTTCCAAGTCTTAATTAGAATGAACATAGTGTCCTGGTGGATGGCGATGAACCAGACTCAAGAGGACATCTTTGATCCAGGAGGCCTTCTAACCTGAGAGACATTAAAGTAGAAAAGATACCCAGTACATCGTTCTTTAGAAATTGGTCCCTCGTCTCCATTATAGGAAGGTCTTGAGGCATTCCAGGGCCTATTGTAACCACCTAAAGCCAATTCTAGGTCAAGAAAAAAGTTTAACTCCATTTACCCTTAGGTGTGGTCAGCAAATGACACCAATTGGATTTCTACTATTTGTCTCCCTGAGTACTTTGATATAAGCTATTTGCCCTCTGGTTAAGAAGGCAAAATGAAAATCATTTACTCTCAAGTATCTTTGGTTTAGGGAAGATGAGATTTACTCTGTTTAACTATCTCAGTTACCCTGTTGTACTTATTCAGGCTTACTGACACGTGTCATTTATGTAACTTCCTTTTAACATTTCTCTCTCTACAAACCTATAACTTTCACAGACATTCTTATAATTTAACTCACTATTTTTTCTTCAAAATGTATGTCCACGCCTCATGTCCTCTATTATCAAACCATACAATTTCCTTCCAATTTAATTAGAGAAACCTTAATTTTCCAATGATAACCAAAAAGTAAACAGCCAGTATTTCTTAGATTGACATTTATGAATACTCTTACTTTCAAGAAACATACCTTCAATAAAAAGACATTTCCAAATCTACTTTATAGATTTTCTGTAACAAAAGCTAGAATCAGGTGAACTTAAAACTACTCAGATGTTTATCATTTAACCCAGCAATGCTTCAAAGCTTTCATGTTACCAGTTAGGCAAATGAGGCTGGAGAAAAGGGCAGAAGGGCCCTGCAGCCTCCTCTAGGACTTGCCGTTTCTAGGACTCCAGCCCCTTGTATTTAAAACTGGGGGTGATAATTTCAGATTCTGATAGTATTGGGATTGTTAAGTAAAGAAACTGTTCCTTGGGAAGGGGGTGAGAATGCTAGCCTTGGAATCTAAAGGCTCAGTGAGGGGTCCCTTTCTTTTTCTCTCTGTGACCTATATGCTCCCCCTCTTTTGGGATGTCCACCCTGTGTGGCCTCTGTTTCTGGCCTCCAGGCCAGCCTTACCCTGGGCCACTTGTTCCGCAGTTGTGAGCATTATGTCAGCTTTCTATTTCTGCTTCTCCTCACCTCTACACACACAGACCTTCTGAGTTTCTTTTAACAATTCTTCGATACTTCTATCCTTCCAATTCTCTAACTTTTGTAGTTTTCTTCAGATGTCAGGCCAACTGTTGGTAACAAAATGTAATTTTAATACTCCTTGGCCCAACGGGTCCTCAGGGTCTGGCCCAGAGTACTTTTCTCATTTGATCTTTTAGTCTTGGTAAAATTCAGAAGGCCCTTCTTCATTGCCTTGCTGAATATTAAAGGCTTTCTTTAGGTTCTGAGACCGAGGAACTGCTTCCCTAATCCCTTTAATAATTAGTTCCCTGAGATCTCGCATGTGTCCCCTATGGGCCTCATTGTTATGGTCCCACTGCAGCTCCTGGTTTAGAAATTTTACATCTGCTGGAAGCACTCCAGGGTGAGCCAGGTGCTCCCTTTCCCCGATAGCCTTAGCTGACCTTCAGACATTCCCCTTTCTTCTCTCAATATAGACATTAACTCAGTCCACTATACACCTTGGGCCCAAAATGGGTCTAGATGCCCAGCTAAGCTACGTGGGTCTTCCAACAAAGGCTTTAACTCTTTTTTTTAACCTCCCTCACTTCAGAACTGGTGAGTGGAGCATTTACAAAGCCTATTCCCCCTCTTCCCAAAGGCACCTCTGTTAAGGGATGTAGTCCATTGGAAGGAGGTTGAGATAATGGGAAGGGGAGGCTGTGACTGTCTTTTTTTTTTTTTTTACACTGCTCCAACTCCTTTCGCAACCTAGAAAGAGTGGTTTCTGGTGGCACCGAGGCCTCAGGAGCCGTTGGAACCTTATTAGGACAGCCCTCCTCCTGAGGGGGAGGCTGGGATTGTAAACTAGCTATTTTGGATGTTCCCTCAGATTGTCTCCCGGTCACAGAGGTTGGGAAGACAACTCATGGGATCCCACTTCTCTGTCTGCCTTAGTTCTCCGTTAGGCTGCCCTGCCTTTACAGGGAGCAGGACGACTGGCCCCAGCCACCAACAGAGAGCACAGTCGATCTCCTCTTGAGTAACTGGACTTTTATCATTAACATATTTATAATTATCACTGTAAAGCTTTATCATAAACCTTCATTTTAGTCCATCTATTTATTACATCTTAACAACTTTGATATCTTAACGTCAATATTATTACCCAAAGTATCTTTTTGACAAAAAGAAACACAACACTTTAAAAAAGCAAACAAACAAAAAAACAGGGATAAGTCGCGGGCTTATTTTTCTTTACAAAATGGGAGTGCCCTCCCCCCTTTCTCCTCCCCCCTACTATTTCTGCAGCCTGCAGAGCTGGTCCTCCTAGGAAAAAAAGACTTCGGGGTTTAGAAGGTTTAATTTCCCATTTTTTCTTTCTGTATAGACTGTAACAACATGAGATCTTAAAAACAGAAACAAACAAACAAAAACCCTACAGTAAATACATGAATACTCTAAAAAGGTTGGGCTGGGACATTAACCTTAGAAACTATCTTAGAATTTTAACCCAGCACAGCAAAATGACCTTTGGTTCTGAGTGGCACAAAGCCCACACAGCACAAAGACAGAGGATTCCCTATGTTTATAAAACAGTGAAGAGCAAACTAAGTAGCAAAGAACATCAGTGACCAAGGTTACATTACAGACGCACAGAAAAAAAGTCTCTCAAAATTCACACCCTGAATTTCTGGCTGCTGATGCCTTATAGCTCCTGCAATCCCTGCCTCATGTTCAGCCTGCCCACAAGCAGCTGGGCCCCAATAAAACGGAACCTGCCCCATCTTTAAACATATTGAGCCAAAGAACAAAGAGACACAAAACATCAACAGAAACACTCATATACAATATTTACATGTGTGCACAACCCACAGACACCACAGAATGCCCTGCATAAAAACAACAACAACAACAACAATAACAAAAAACACCAAAGCAAAGCAATGTCTGCTGTCCCTGGTTTGGGGACTGCCCCTCCCCAGAACCTAAACATTCACCCAGTGGACTATTTGGGGGGAATGTATTCCCTAGGCCTAGAATGTTTGTTTCCCATCCTTGAAAAGTTCCTTCTGTCTGTCTGTGCTCAACCTCCCCTGTTGAAGATTTCTCACACTCCCTTAGATCTGCTTCATCCCTCTCTGGCCACTTCCCTTGGGGTAGAACAAAACTGCAGATCAGAACTCTCCACTCACTTCCTGTCTGGGACGCATCTCATTCACACACACACACACACACACACACACACACACACACACGCGCGCGCGCGCAACCTCCAGGATGTCCCGACCACCAAGGCCCCTACTAATTTCTCTCTGAAGTTTTTTGAACTTTGGTCTATGCATAGAGTTGCCTTGTTTCCTGGGCCCCTCCCCTGCGTTGGTGATAACTTTCCGTCTGGAGTCTGTTGCCAGCTCAGAGTGTCATAGGCTTCCCTCTACCAGAGGCCACCGAAACAAGATGGGGAGTGTGTGCCTCCTCTAGGGAGGGGGTTCAAATGACCTTTTCAAGAGGGTAAATCCTGGACATGAGCCCCCAAATTGTTAGAAATGCTCGCAATGATGTTGCAGAAATGATACAAACACTAGAAACTGAACCAGTAAGACAAATTTACTCCTGCACAGAATGGTGATGTTGCCAACTGGAAATCATGGGCAAAGCACACCAAATGGGAAATCGGGGTTTTATTTCCTGACTCAGGTCTGCCCTGCCCCTCACGCTGAACTCTGACCTGGTTGGTCAGGGCTCAGAGCTCGGGTTCCCATTATTGTGCGATTGGCTAATGCAGAGGAAGGGAAGGGGTAATGCAGAGCCTAACATGGCAGATCCCTGAAGATCATATCAAAAATGGTGGTACCTAAGATCATGGCGAGCTCCTTTGACAGAAAAAATCTCTGGTTCACTCTCACATGTGTTAAGCATTTTAAAGTTCCATGTCTGTGATATAGTTATACAGCATTTGTTGTCTGTCTGACGTCTCTCATGTGACATAATGCTCTCAAGGACCATGTATGTTTTCACAAGTGAAAGGATTTTCTTCTTTCTCATGGTTGAATAACATACTATTGTGTATATAACATCTTCTTTATCCATTAATATATTGGACATAAATTACTTTTGAGTCTTGGCTATTATAAATAATGCTGCATGGAAAAGGGGAGTGTAGATATTGTTTCAATATTACATTTTCAACTCTATTATATATCAAGAAGTGGAATTTTTCTGAGTTAGATGGCACTTCTATTTTAATTTTTTGAAGAACCTCCATTCTGTTGTCCATCTTATTTATACCAACTTACATTCCCACCATGGTGTACAAGGTCTCCTCTCCTTCACATCCTCATCAACACTGGTTTGTCATCTTGATGATAACCATTCTGACAGGTGTGTGGGAATATCTCATTGTGGCTTTGATTGGCATTTCCCTGAAGATTTTCCAGTCCATTTCCATGCACCTGTTGGCCATTTGCATGTGTCCTTCAGAAATTGTCTTACAGATCCCTTGCCCATCATTTAAAATTTATTTCGGAGAGAGAAAGGGAAAGGGAGAACGAGAGAGTGAGAGATGGAAATATCACTGATGAGAGTCATTGATCAGCTGTCTCCTGCATGCCCCTGCTGGGGATCAAGGCCACAACCCAGGCATGTAACCTGACTGGGAATCGAACCGAGACCTCCTGGTTCATGGGTCATTGTTCAAGCACTGAGGTACACCAGACATGCTCACCTGCCAATTTTTAATTGAATTTTTTATTGTTATTTAGACATATTAGTTTTGTATATATTTCAGGTGTTATGAGATACATGGTTTACCAAAATTGCTCCCATTTTGTAGGTTGTCTTTTCATTTGTTGGTTGTTTCTTTTGCTGTTCTGAACACTTTTAACTTGATGCAGCCTCACATAACCAACAGAACAATTCTGTAAGTTTAAACTAGTGATGTTATCTTCAAGCTGTTTATAGCTAATTGGTGCCTGGTTATAAAAGTGAGTGCCTCTGAAAACTTTCTGTGGGTTTTATCAACCACATAAAACTATTTCAAGAGTGTAATGCCAAAATAATATTATTTTCTAATAATATTGTTTTCTAATAAAGTGATTCTTCAAGTAATTTAAAAAAATCTTACTGTTGAGTTGGTCAGCAAGACAATCTAGGAGGATAGTAATGAGTTTATTAGAATACCTCCTTTTAGTTGATTTCAGTTTCAATACCTAGAAATCCTGGGAATTGGTGAATGAATTTGTGCATTGAGTAAACAAAGATGTGATCAGAATAGCCTACTTGATTTAGACAAATGCCACCTATCTAAGATGTCAGCTTATTGGTACCAGATAGTTAGATCAGATCTAACTGTCTGCTAAATGCCCCATGTATCCAGAGAAAATAAAACAGAAGTAAGGGAAAGAATAGATATTTGGCAAAATTCCCTGATCCTCTTTTTAGCCCTACTGAATCAGAAGTTAAACTGGAGAAGTCAGAATTGTTAGTAAGACCTCTTGTGATTTCTATGTAAATAAGGAAATGCTGATTTCCAAGGTCTTCTAAATGAAAGGTACGTATAAATGCTTGTGCCTTCAGAGTTAGATGATTCCCATCCATACGTGAATTATGGCCAGGGTAAAGTGGTTCCATTTTTCAGTACCATCGACCTTTTATGAAACATTCTAGATTACTTGCTTTAGGAAGATTGATAAATCTCAGAACAAATTTAATAAGCACAAAATTATATAGGGACCTTGGGGTATATTTGCCGAATTTTACATTTTTCCTTATGTCGAGATGTCTCCTTAAATATTCAGTGCTCAGCTTTGACAGACATGGTTACTGGTTTTGCAGTACATTTGGTCCTGTCCAAAATTTCCACTGAGACATTTGGTCCATGCCAAAGAATCCTTCATATTTTGTTCTGTCCAAAACATCCATGGAGACATTTGTTCCATTTATATTATGTTAATATAAATCCTACCCTTCTGCAAGATCTGAGCCCTGACCTATCTACCTGCCCCATGTGTCATTGCCAGCCCTGCGACCAAGGTAAGAAGGGTTGTTATTGGCAGTAGAGCCACAACACAATCATTGGACCAATACAACCTGATAGCATTTTTAGGTCTTAATCCCGTAACCCAGAGTATAAATAAACATTATGGGCTATTCGAATGAAAGGATAACTTCTTGGATTGTATGTTGTTGTTGTTTTAATGTGTTTGTATTGATTTTTAGAGAGAGAGGAAAGGATTCTGAGAGGGAGAGTTAGAGAGGGAGAGAAAGAGGGAGAGGGAAAGGGAGAGGGAGCGGGAGAGGAAGAGAGAGAGAGAGAGAGAGAGAGAGAGAGAGAGAGAGAGAGAAACATCAATGATAAGAGAGAATCATGCATTGGCTGCCTCCTGCATACCCCACACTGGGGATTGAGCCCACAACCCAGGCATGTGCCCTGACGGAATAGAACTGTGACCTCCTGGTTCATAGGTCCATGTTCAATCACTGAGCCATGCCGGCCGGCCTATATTTTCTTTTCCATTTATATTATGTTAATATAAATCCTACCCTTCTGCAAGATCTGAGCCCTGACCTATCTACCTACCCCATGTGTCATTGCCAGCCCTGCGACCAAGGTAAGAAGGGTTGTTATTGGCAGTAGAGCCACAACAAAATCATTGAACAATACAACCTGATAGCATTTTTATGTCTTAATCCCATAACCCAGAGTATAAATAAACATTATGGGCTATTTGAATGAAAGGATAATTTCTCAGGTTGTATGTTGTTGTTTTTTTTAATGTGTTTGTATTGATTTTTAGAGAGAGAGGAAGGTATTGAGAGAGGGAGAGAAAGAGAGACACCGGGAGAAAGAGAGAGTGAGGGAGAGAGAGAGACAGAGAGAGAGAGACACAGAAAGAGAGAGAGAGAGATAAAGAGAGAGAGAGAAACATCAACCTGTAACCTGTAGTATGTGCCCTGTCTAGGAATCAAACCAGAGAGCTTTAGGTACATGGAATAATACTCATCCAACCAAGCCACAATGGTCAGGGCAAGTGTTTATGTTTTTGACAGGATCAAATTTCAAAGACTTTTTGGTGTCAACTAAATGTCTCCATGGACATTTTGGATAGGACCAAATGTCTGCTAATTGTGGTTAGGGATAAAAATTTTTAAGAGATATGTTTATAGGTGCCTGCAGAATTGGCTCACAGGAATTATTCTTGTCATCACCAACAGGATCTATGTCATTTACTTTAAAGAAAAAAAGACTTTAGGGTTTAGATAAATATCACAAGCCATTTGCCAAAAGCTGGACTGCCTCTATCACTCGCATGCATGCTACTGAGAGCATCTCCTGTGAGGGAGTGAGGGCCTTTTGTGATGCTCAAGGGCTGAGTTTCCTACATTTAAAATAATGTGTCCACCTTCTAAGGAACTTCTGAAATGGAGACGTGTGTACCTCTTTATCCCCTTCCTCCACCCTCCTAGCTGGGTCTGGGAGAATAAAACCTTTGTTCCTTACATGTTAATTTTGAGATATCTCAATATTATCTCAATATTTTGAAATATCTCAAATATTTATCTTTTACAGGGTTTCCCCAGAAGTAGATTCTGTGGTAAAGATTTGTGAATAAATTCATTTATTTGGGAGACAAATTCAGGACACATCAGTACAATGATATTGGGGACATGAGGCAGGGAAAATGCAGGGAATAAATGAACGGTATGTTTTTGGCTGTTTAGTTACCATTATGGGTAAATAGAGTACATTCCTTAGTGAGACTCTGAAGGGAGAGTGCAACATAAAGGTCAGATTTATCCTTCTCTAAATGCAAAGTAGCTGGCCTATTTACATATCAGCCCTCATCAGTCTGTTATCGAGATGACCACAGATGTGTTGGCTTTCTGGTTCTTCTGACACTCTGTGTATGTGGGCACAGTATTCAGAGAAAGTCCTTTAGCAAAGAGATGCAGATACTGGCAGTTGGAAGTTGAGCCCCATGAACTGATAGGTAGAACCCAAATGATTTGAGCAGGACATGAAAGTACTATATGGGAGTGAAGATATATCAAGAGCTGGCATTCAGAAATAAGGATTGGAGATACTAATTTGTAGTCATTGATGTAAAACGGAATTAAAATTCATGAGACTGGATAAGATCACTTAGGGAAATAGAAAAGGGAAAAGGACTGTACATTTAGTACCAGCACTGAAATAACAAATGAGATCAGTAACAGAAACACATAAGGAACAAGAAATGATAAAGGAGAAAAACCAAAAACTTTTGAGCCAAGTTTTAAAAAGTGCATCAAGAGATCAACCGAAGAACTTGTATGCATGCACATAAGCATAACCAATGGACATAAGACACTGGGGGGTAGGGGAGGCCAGGGGATTGTCAAGGGCGGGGAAAATAAAAGGACACATATGTATTACCCTCTGTAATACTTTAAGCAATAAAACAATAAAAAAAGAAGAAGAAAAAAGAAAGGAGTAATAGACCATGCTAAATGCTACTGACATGGCAATAAAAAATGAGATGTGAGAATCCACTCTTATAGTTTGAAAAGAAATCCAAATGGTAGTCCTAAATGGCTCTCACCCTTGCTTGCAGGTATTGCAATATCTCCCTCTGGTGTATGTTCTGAAAACAGCACCCTAGTAATGAATTCTAGGAGTTAAAACCCAATTGACAGTCCTAGAGGGCTGTGACCCTTGCAGGGAGTTAAAAGAACAGCCTATGGGGAGACCTAGAGGGCTCTCACCATGAGGGAGGTGTGGCAATAGTGCCTCTTGTGGACACTCTGAGAACAGCACCCTAGTAAGGGAGGTGTTGCCATAGTGCCCCCCTTTTTTTAATCTTATCATTGAAAGTATTACATATGTCCCACTTCCTCCCCCATGGATCCCCTCCAGTCTCACAGCCCCCCATCTATAGACCTTAGCCAACCTATTGTCTATCTCCTTGGGTTATGTATATATGTATAAAAGTTCTTTGGTTGATCTCCACTCACCCACCCCTCCTCAAACTCCTTCCTTCTGAGATACTGGATTCTGTTTCACGCATTCATGTTTCCAGATCCACTCCATTCATCAGTTTATTTTGTTAATTACATTCCATAAATAAGTGAGAGCATGCAATAATTGTATTTCTCAGATTGGCTTATTTCCCTTAGCATAATATTTTCCAGATCCATCCATGCTATCCCAAAGGTTAAGTGATCCCTCTTTTTTATAGCTGCATAGTATCCCATTGTGTAAATGCTCTACAGTTTTTTTATCCATTAGTCTACTAATGGGCACTTCCAAATCTTAGTTATTGTAATTAAAAAAAACAAATTACAAACATATTAGACTTTTAACTTTCAATGCCTATGAAGGTACTGTCTTACAATCAAAATTGTGAATTGATTATTAGTAGATGATGAGGCCTGGGCATTGGAACATTGTCAAAGTAGCCAGGTGAGCCTCATATGCAGTCAGTTTGGGGGAAGCATGTCTAGAGAACAGGATGTGGATTTTTTATTGGGATATAATTGACATGGAACATTGTGTAAGATTAGGATGTACAACTTCTTAATTTGCTGTGTTTCTACATTGCAATATGATTATCACTGTAGTTTTAGCTCATACTTCAATCACATTACTTAAATTTGTTGTTGTTGTGTAAACAACTAAGATCTAGTCTCTTAGTAGCTTTAATGTTTATTATATAATACTAGAGGCCCGGTGCACTAGGGTGGGCGGGGGGGGGAGGGTCCCTCAGCCCGGCCTGTGTGTGCCCTCTCACAGCCTGGGAGCCCTCAGGGGATGTCTGATGCGGGCCTAAGCTGGCAGTCAGACATCCCCCTTGCAGTCCAGGGGCCCTCACTCCTTACCACCCTCCTGCAGTGGAGGCGGGAGAGGCCCCCACCACTGCCACTGCACTTGCTAGCTATGAGCCTGGCTTCTGGCTGAGTGGCACTCCCCCTGTGGGAGCGCACTGACCACCAGGGGGGCAGCTCCTGCATTGCGCATCTGCCCCCTC
>NW_006287811.1:181519-186004 GCF_000327345.1 Myotis davidii
GGTTTGCAGCTGGTCACAGCCCTTTCAGGGTGGGGGTCCCCACTGGGGTGCCTGACCAGTCTGGGTGAGGGGCTGAGGGCCGTTTTCAGGCTGGCGGGTGTCTGAAGCTCCCAACCTCTCCTTTTTTCTTTCTTTCTTTCTTTTTTTTTTAATTCTGGGCCAGCTTTAGCTTTGAGGCTTGGCTCCAGCTCTTAGGCCTCCACTACTGAAAGTAGGTTTCTGGCCTTTGCTTACAATGTTGCGATCCGGCTGGCTGAACCCCGGCCTGAGTAAAGCAGGATTCAAGGGTTTTGTTTAGCATCTATATTTGTTACATAGTTGCAGCTCAGAGGCCTGCAGCAGCAGTCAGGGAATGTTGTAATCCTCCGTCACTGAAGCAAGCAAGCCTCGTATTAGTTTCAAGCTGCCTGGCTGCCAGCCGCCATCTTGGCTGGCAGTTAATTTGCATATTGCCTTGATTAGCCAATGGGAAGGGTAGAGATCGTATGCTAATTACCATGTTTCTCTTTTATTAGATAGGATTGTTGGCTATAATCGCTACCCTGTCCATAAGATCTCTAGAATTATTTTTTGGAGCAGGAGAAGGTAAAAGCTGGGGAATCAAGTTGAAACCAGATGGGACAATCAGTGCCTTAAATCATATGGTACGAAATGTCCTTTAACAAGGAGGGAGGAGTTAAGACATTTCAGGATAAACTCAAGCTGAGGCTATTCATAATCATTAGACCTACCCTACAAGCAATGATAAAGGATTCCTTCAATTTGAAGTAAAAAGGATAGTAGAAAACAAATCAGAGTGATATGAAAATATAAAATTCTCCACTAAAGGTAAATACATGGACAATTATAAAATCCTATTTTATTGTAATTTTCAAAAAATACACTTTTTATTCCTTTATAAGAGTTAAAAGACCAGAGCATAAAACCTAATGTTCAGACAGGGTGGGGCAAAATAGGTTTTCAGTGGTGAGTATGAAAACACAGAAGTTATCACCTGATTTTGCCCCTCCCAGTATATGATAATTGGTAGGCAGTATAAAAAAATATAATTTGTGACATCAGTAGCATAACGTAAGGATGCAGACTGCAATGAATTTGTTTTTGTGTGCAGTTGAAATTAGCAGTTTAAAAGCGATTATAACAGGAGTATCTATCTATCTATATCCTATATAATAAAAGAGAAACATGTAAATTGACTGTCCCTCCTCTACCAATCAGGCATGAGTATGCAAATTAACCTGACAAAGATGGTGGGATAATTTGCATGGACAGGTGCCGGGTGGAGAGCAGAGCAGGAGAGCCGGAGGCATGGGGGGACGTTGAGCGACCGAGGGAGCCATGTTCCCCCAAGCCACCAGGTAGAGAGCAGAGCGGGAGAGCCAGCAGAGAGTGGAGCAGCTTTGGGAACTTGGCTCCTCAAGCCACCAGATGGAGAGCAAAGGGGCAGAGCTGGCAGCTTGGAGGACTTGGCAGAGTGGGAGGCTGTGGGACAGAGACAGAGCAGGAAGAGAAAACCAAGAGCGAGGAGAGCACCAGGAATTCTGAGAATAGTAGTTCTGTTGGCAGCCCCAGGACCTGAAGTGGAAGCCCAGAGGGCAGGGAGTGCCAGGAATGCTGGGAATCATAGTTCTAGTGGCCAACAGATCTCCTATACACTAGAGCAAAGCGATTCTGGAGCTAGTTATTGTTGCGGTGGGATGGAGGGAAAGCAAAGGTGAGAGACATAAGTAAAATCAGAGTGTCTAGGAAAAATTAAAGGGAAGATATCCTAAAACTTCCAGGAAATCCTACCAATGAAGGAAAGAAAAAAATAATGCCTCTATTATTCTGTAAGCAACAAACCAAACTGGGTTGGGGGTCTCAGACAATTTGCTCATATGATTGCAAAGACAAACAGAAACTCCCAGATTGGAGAGGGCTCCCCTGAGGGCTCCCAGATTGGAGAGGGTGCAGGTCGGGCTGAGGGACCCACCCCCAGTGCATGAATCTTCGTGCACCCGGCCCCTAGAATATATATAAGCTTAATATGCAAAGTGTCCCCTTGGGAGTTCACCCAGGAGACCAGGAGTTTGATCATTCAATATGACATGTGTTAACCACCAGGGGGGCAACGTGGAACATGACGGATGACCAGCAGCAGCAGCGGCAGGGGAAATGAGGGAGCGAGGGAAGTAGAAACCAGAGAGACAGGGAGGTGTGTGTGTGTGTGGGGGGGCATGTTGGTGGTGCATGGGCAGGCTGTGAGGGTAGGAGGAGGTATGGAGGTGGGGCGGTGGGAACCTGATTGAACCTGATCACCAGTCAGGCCTAGGGACCCTGCCCATACACAGATTTTGTGCACTGGGCCCTCTAATGAAGTCAGTCCTTCAGGGGTTGTCTTGGCAACGGCTGTGCCCTCCCCCGAGCTATTTCCCAGAGCTTCTTCCTGTAAGGGCGGAGTTTATAGGCAGGAACCCGCCCTGGGAGTGTGGAGGCATTATCTTTCTAATGTGCTCCGCACCAGTACAGCCAAGAGTGAATCTGAGTGGGGGCAGCTGAAAGGCTTAGAAAGACAGACAAGAGAACAAAAGCTGGGTCTCAGTGGGATGCTGCTTCTCTGAGAGACAGCGACAACCCACAGCCATGCCTTTATTTTATAGCAGATGCTACAAGGCAAGCGCATGACCAAGATATTTACAACATTCTCCTGGTTTTCAATCCTACTTAACTACATGTACCTGAACTCTATCAAGCCTACATCACTCAGGCACGTCGGGCCGCGTGTTCAGACCATAGGTTCAAGCTTACAGCTACAGCTGTTGGCTATAATTGTGCTGGGAGGGCCCTGACCTCCAAGCTAGGACTTGCATATGGCAATGACAGGACTGTGCCCTCTCATCAGTCCAAGGCTTGAACCTGTCCAAAACACTGTAGCGGCTCCCCACAATAAAGTTTTAATTCTGTTTCTTTATTGCTAATGTTGTGGTCCTACCCCATAACAAAGAAACAATTTCCAGAGGACAAGCACCAGGAAATCAGGATTTTAAAAAGATTCCCAGGTGATTCTAATGTGCAGCCAATGTTTAGAACCACTGCTATAGATAATACTAAACATATATCTAAACGTTCAATTCTTTGTCCAAAAAACCAGAACCTGTTTTTGCACATGGTTAGTTATATGTTGCTTTCTCTTGAGTTTGAAGAGCATGTGATGTTACAGTTAAAGTTCTAAGTACTTCATCACACAGGAAATTAGTCAAGCGCTCTGAAAGTGTTTTCACTCTTAATGAGTTGTACAGGGAGATATTAGAATAAGTTTAATCACTTTATCAGTCATTGTTTACATCACTATTGTTTTTATATCATGTTTTTGAGGTTTTCATATAATGTTTTTGTCGTTTTTACATCGTGCCTCTGTTTTTGTTATATCCTTTTGTTACCGTTTATTTATTAATAAATCTATACATTATTTTCATATACATTTTACTAACTTCCTTTAATCTCTCACACTTCTATTATAGAGAAAGAGCAGATTGCAATATTAAAATATCTCTGCTAATTAATTCCCCTTTTAAAAAAATATATTTTATTGACTTTTTACAGAGAGGAAGGGAAAGGGATAGAGAGTTAGAAAGATCGATGAGAAACATTGATCAGCTGCTTTTTGCACACTCCCCACTGGGGATGTGCTGCAAACAAGGTACATGCCCTTGACCGGAATTGAACCTGGGACCCTTGAGTCCACAGGCCGATACTTTATCCACTGAGCCAAACTGGTTAAAGCAATTAATTCCCTTTTAATGTGCACATGTGCATGAATTTCATGCACCAGGCTATGTATAATCTAATAAAATAGAAACATGCAAATTGATTGCACCTGCGCTATGCACCAAGCCATGCCCACAAGCCAATCAGAGTGACTATATACAAATCAACCCAACCAAGATGGTGGCTGGCAATGGAGGAAGCCAAGCTTACCGCCTGCGCTGGCTGTCTGTGGCCTCCACTCAAGGCAACAAGTTTTAATTATAGAAGATAAATAAATCCCAGATACCTGCTTTCAGCCAACCTCCACTGGGAGCTTGGGTGGCTGGAGTCTGTGAACAGCCTGCAAACAGCCATCAGCCCCTCACCCATGCTGCGCACACCCTCATGGGATTAGGGTCCCCACTGGGGGGCTTGGCCAGCGTGCAAACAGCCATCAGCCACTCACCCAGGCTAGCCAGGCACCCCAGCAGGACCCTGCTCCCTGAAGGGGATGTGGCCAGTCTGAAAATGGCCCTTAGCCCCTTACCCAAGCTGGCCAAGCATCCCACTGGAACCCCCATCCTGATCCAGGACACCCTTCAGGGCAAACCAGCCGGCCCCCACCCATGCACCAGGCCTCTATCCTATATAATAGATGGATAATATGTAAACTGACCCTAACAACAGAATGACTGGGAATCACTGGTCACTATGACACACGCTGACCACCATGGAGCAGATGCTCAAAGCAGGCGCTGC
>NW_006287811.1:186016-186635 GCF_000327345.1 Myotis davidii
TATGCAAACTCCTAACATCAGAACGACTGGGAATGACTGGTCACTATGACACACACTGACCACCAGGGGACAGACACTCAATGTAGGAGATGCTCCCTGGTGGTCAAGCACCCCCACAGGGGGAGCTATGATCAGCCACAAGCCAGGTTGACAGCTGCTAGTACAGTGGTTGTGATGGGAGCCTCTCCAGCCTCCTCGACAGTGCTAAGGATATCTGACTGCAGCCTAGGCCTGCTCCCCTCTGGCAAGTGGACATCCCCCAAGGGCTCCTGGGCTGCCAGAGGGATGTCTGACTGCCACCTTGGGCCCGATCCTCCAGGGAGTGGGCTTAACCCAGCAAGTGGTCATCCCCCAAGGGGTCCCAGAATGCGAGAGGGCACAGAACGGTCTGAGGAACCCCATCCCCGAGTGCACAAATTTTTGTGCACCAGGACCCCAGGAGATACACACACACAGACACACACACCTATACATTCAGTATGAAGGCAAGGGCATGCTACAAGGCAAGGGCATGCACATGGCAATGACAGGACTGTGCCCTCTCATCAGTCCAAGGCTTGAACCTGTCCAAAACACTGTAGCGGCTCCCCACAATAAAGTTTTAATTCTGGCCGAAACA
>NW_006287811.1:186778-189227 GCF_000327345.1 Myotis davidii
TTTTTCATGCCCATTAAGATTATTTTTTAATAGTATTACTATTAAAAAAACAGAACATAATAAGTGTAAGGAAGTGGAGAAATTGATGTATTTATATGAATCTATTTCTGGATTCTTCCTTCTGTTCCACACATCATTTGTCTATTCTCTCACCAATATACAGTTTCTTAATGTATCAATTGATTTTTTACAAGAGTTCTAAGAAAATGAAATAGCTAAAGAATAGTCTTCTCAACAAATGATGGTATGACAACTGGATAGCCACCTGCAAAATATATAACTTTGTAGCCATAATTCTCACCACATGCAAAAATTAACGCAAAATCTATCAAAGCTCTAAATGCCAGTACTAATGTTATGAAACTCTTACAGGAAAACCTTGGTGCAGGTCTTTTGGATTACACAGGATTACACAGGAATTTATTTTTACTGAACAACAAAGGTACATGCAACAAAGGAAAAATATACATAAGTTGGAATTCGTTAAATTTGTAAAAATTTCAGCAAAGGGCACATCAATAAAGTAAAAAAAAAAAAATCTGAAAATCAGGGAAAACTTTTGCAAGCCATATCTATACATATGAAAGCCTAAGCAACAGAATTACCGAACAGCTGAACAACCGGTTGACTGGTCGCAATGACATGCACTGATTACCAACATGCAGACGCTCAATGCAAGAGGTGGTCAGTGTGCTCCCACAGTGGGAGTGCCACTCAGCTGACTGACAGACACCAGACACCTGACTCGTGGCTGGCAAGTGCAGCTGTGGTGGTGAGAGTCTGTCCTGCCACTGCAGGAGCACTACTGAGAGTGAGGGAGGCAGGTGCAGCCGAGCTAAAATGACCAGGAGCTGCATGGTGCCTGGCCTGGGCTCAGGTTCCTCACTGGCCGCCTGCGGCATTGTGCACTACTGCATTCCTCGGGTGATGTCTGACTGCCAACTTCCCCCGAAGGGTCCTGGATTGCAGGAGGGCACAGGCCAGGCTGAGGGACCCCACCAGTGCATGAATCCGTGCACTGGACCTCTAGTATCTAGTAAGGACCTGGATCTAGATTATATTAAGTACACTAACAACCTTTGTCTTGACGGATTTGTGAGCAACCAAGAAAATAACGTAATTTTCCCCCAAGCCTCAGAAATCATACAATATCTTTGAATAGATTTTGTGGTTCATTCAATTATAGATAAGGTCTATGTTTTATAACACAAATCTATATGGCCTAATATTTGTGATTGTAAGATTGACCCTGTGCACTTGTTAGTATTCAAGTCCTAGATCCCTCTTCTAGAGGCTTTGACTCTTTCTGATAAAGAGGATCCTAAGTGTCTGTAATTTTAATGAACACCAGGTAATGATTTATTTTTTTACCTTTGAAACTATTTATTTCAGTTATCAAAGTAATCATGTGCTTCAACATATTAATCAAAAAAGATTATAATTTTAATAAAGATGATATTATTTAACATTGTATTGATTGAAATATTTATGATTATAAATTGCATTAGGTTTTATATTATCAAACGATTAAGGTAGTTTTTAACCTACTATTTAATAACTTAACAGAGAATGAAAATCAATCAAAAGTTCTTAGAGTTGAGAGACAATTTTCAACACTCTGTATTCCACCTTGTATATCATACAAGGCTTTGTCCGGTCACCTAGGAATTTTACACCCTGATTGAAAAGACTCTAATTGGCTGCAGAATTCACTGGAAAATAGGATTGACATGAAATCCATGAGTGTGTAACTCAGTCAGTTGCATTTTCCATATTGCTTAAATCCAAAAGATCTCTTACTTTCTCTGTAAAGAAAAAGAGAAAGAGACATTATAAACGGCATTTAAAATTCCCTGGATAATTTTCACTAAGTGCTTCTAAATGAGCAGCAGGATGTGGAGAAACTGTGCTCCACCTCCACAACCAACTGGGACCCACATGCTCCCCAGAACCTTCACACATCCTTCCCTCATCTGGGGCTACTTGGCTCTTCCTACATGGTCAGTCCTGGTTCAGTCGTGGAAACCACCCAGACTCGAGAGATGAGAGGAATGGAGACTGTTTTGATGGTTCTGTGGAAGTAGAAGCCAATTTTGGGGGATCAAATAAGAGGAAATAATTTTGAGAGACAATGAAGAGGAGAGTGGGAAGGCTGGCTGAACCTTTAGACTGCAGACTCCTTTGGAGTGAAGCACATAGGAAAGGAGGCTGGGTGGAAGGGTGCTGGAATGCCCTGCTGTCTAAGGAAGGTTCACAGTCTGTCATGGAGTTCAGAGACAAGGTTGACCCTCAGAGGAGTCCCTTCCTAGCATGAATAGGCCCATTGTGATGGATTTCAAATTTCTGTAATTAAGTAGTGATTGTTGCTCAGTTATGGTCCCTGTAGCTTGGTTGCAACATCACAAAGATGATCAGTTATCATATGGACTTCAGAAGTCAATATATTGGC
>NW_006287811.1:189524-196941 GCF_000327345.1 Myotis davidii
ATCCATTTCTTTGGTGCACATCTGTAATCGATCTTTATACATATTACAGTCAGGCTGTTAAACATAAAGAACAACATAAAATTTGTCAGATAATGAACTTTTTGAAAAAATTGTCTTTTACCTTAGTACAAGATACCATGTATCCAAATGGAATGAAAATATTCTATATTGTGGTTTGGAAATACACAGTCTACTTAATCATAAAATTTTATTGCTATATTTTTACAGAGCCAATATCATTTTTAAAAAGCAGACAAATGGTTGAATGTACTTTTATAATGTAACCACTCTCCTCTCACTTCTACTCAGATCTCCATTGGATTTTCCCCATTGTTTCATACCAAAAAAAAAAAATATAGTAAAAAGGAATTTTAATAATTTCCCTATCTTTTTCAATGATTTAACTACTACAGAATCAGATACATTCAGATTATCTCCACATATGTATATATTCATATATGTTAGTATTTGCATTTATATCTATGTAAAATTTGGTTAGTAATGTCACTATTCGTAATTGTACTTAAATAAACTATATGGTGTGTATTCTTACATGACTGCCTTTGAAATTTCTTTGTAATCTTTATCTATTTAAGTGTTTCTTCCCTCTACAAAATTCTCCTCTATGAATATATGAAAATTATTTTTTATCCATCTCTTAGTGTATAATTTTTGCTATCCTCTTGTTTTGCTAGAGTAATAATTCTACTTTAAATAGACTGTAACCTTTATTAGGTACTTGCACATAACAAGGATATCCAAAAAATGTAATCTTTGAAATAATGGGACATTTTATCTTGTCCAAAATACCAAATATTTTTATATGGCTGGCTAGATTTTATCTATTGAACTTAGCATAATAATGGCACATTTTAAATAAAAAATTTTGAAGGATCATTCTGTTGCACAGGTTTTTTTGGTGAATTTTTTTTTTTTTAAAGAAGAACAAGTGAGAAGGACTAGAGAGATAGACACACCAATGATAAGAGAGACATCAAAAAGTTGTCTCCTGCAGACCCAGTACCGGGGATTAAGACTACAACCTAAGATTGTGCCCTGCCTAGGAATTGAACCAGGGGCCTCTTGGTTTATGGGTCAACGTTTAACCACTGAACGACACTGGTAGGGATGTTTGGTGAAATTTGCTGTTAAAACTTTCATTATAGAATACAGTGGGGCCTTGACTTACGAGTTTAATTTGTTCCAAGACCGAGCTCCTTAAGGAGCTCGTTAAGAGTTCATTAACTCAAATTTCTCTATCAACTCAATGCAAAAAATCGGCCAAGAGACCGCTGGTATCTCAAAAAACTCGTTAGTCAGGACACTCATAAGTCAAAGCCCCACTGTAATTAAAAGTTGCCCCACCAGTGTTGCTCAGTGATTGAACATCGATCTATGAACCAAGAGATCAAGGTTCCAATCCTAGTAAGGTCACATGCCTAGTTTGTAAGGTGCATCCCTAGTGTGGGACATGCAAGAGGAAGCCTATCGGTGATTCATTCTCGTCATTGATGTTTCTATATCTCTCTCCCTCTCCCTTCCTCTCTGAGATAAAGAAAAAATATCTTTAAAATTTTTAAAGCTTTTTTAATTACCAAATTAATCATTATTAACTTACCTCTTTGCGAAACAATCTTATTGATACAATAAAGGTTTCTGCAACAAGCACACAAAAGAAAATGTAAAAATATGAAGGGAAAGAAATCAGAGTCTCTGATGGGAAGAACGTATACTTTTTAGTAGCAAATGTCTATATAAATTGCCTACTCAGGACCCAAAGTTCTGAGGTAAGCCTTTTGTGGTAACATCAAAATAGTATTTCACAAAATACATCCAATTCTGGAAATATAATTCCAAATTATTCTCATCTGTGAAAAATAATTTGAAGTGTTTTGCAGTAATAATCAGACTCTCCTGTGAAGATACCATAGTTCTTTTTATTAATTTTTTAATAAATGAGACATCCTATTCAGAGAAGACAATACCTTAATGTCACTTAATATGCCTTGCATAAGGTCACCTAATGTAGAGAAATTATTACTTCATGAAATAGTACTCAGTTCAGCACCTCACAGCTCCTTTATTCAAATTCACCATTCTTTTTACACTAAAGGAAGATAATAAATTTTGAATGAATTCTCACCTTATACAAAGTTGTGACTTTAGTGGCTTCAGAACTGGCAAACAACAAATCAGATTGCCAAAGATTATTTGATCTAGGAGACATCATTAGCCTCTATAAATCTGCATTTAGCGAACATGGAATCTGACCTCCAAAATAATAATTAGGTAAATATCTTTAGTCATAAATGAACAAGAAACTAAGTTTTCCTGCTCATGCTAACCCACCTCTCTGCCTCCATATCTCTAAAGTGGAAATGAGAAGAAATAACCCACAGATAAAATTTTAAAAGGGGGTTTGTAACATGCCTGCTTTCATTTTGCCAGTTTAAGTATTACAAACCCAATGAAGTAAGCTTCTACATTTCTAGATAATAGATGTGATCTCCTGCATTTTCTAAGATGTGTGATTTGCTTCATCCAGAATTGAAAATGTACTCACCAGAATAAAGAGGAAATACCGAGGCAGTGATGAAAATAATTTTGAGCAATGATAGCAGGCCTCACAGCAATGCTGCACACCATTGCCAGCCCATAGATTCCCCACCCAACCTCCCTGAATCGGGAGGCAGGGGATCCTGAGGCCTACAGCTCTAGAGACTGTGCCTATTTTGTTCCCCTTTCTTTGTCAACCACCTTCACCCAGCTGAGGAGTCCCCTTTACTGGCTTGCTGTTGAGGAGCTTGATGGGATTAAAATAAATGGCTCAGAATAACATAAGTTACAGGTATTTTGTGTAACACAGCTTGTGAGAGATGCCACTCAGATATTTCCCAATAGGTCTACCCTCAATAGGAGGTTTGGGACGATATTATGATATTCTCAAAAATATGGGGTGGGGATAAAGTATTAAAAAGTGCTTTAAAACCCTAAAATAGAGATGAGATGTGAAAGCTTTTCAAGTTACTGAGTTGGAAAGAAAGGAGAATCAAAGCAAGAAAGAGAACAATAAATTTTGGAAACTAATTATATCCATATATAGATAGGCCTTTAATATTTTGAAACGCTAGGGGCACATTCAAGTCAATTGGAGACATGGTTTCTTAAACTTTTTATTTTGAGAAAAATGGAGAGTCTCATACAGCTGTAAGTAATAGTACAGAGAATTACCATGTTTCTTTTACCGATTACCCCAAATGGGAACATCTCATAAAGCTAGAGTACAATTTCACCACCAGGAATATTTAAAAAGCTCCCAGATGAATATAAGGCAGCCAGATTTGAACCTGGGATTGAATACAACATGCAAATATTAAGACCAGGAGAGAGACAAGGATCAGGAGTGAAATTGAGACTATGAGCCACAATGTTCTAAATTTTATATTGAATCATTTGATCTGAGGAATTAATGAAGAAATGAGATCAAGTCAGTATAGCCCAGCTGACTTAAAATAAACTCTGTCGAGTCAGGCTGACAAAATCAGTTCAAACCAAATGTGCTGAAGCATGAGGGATGGATTTTACTTTAACTAGCCTGAGGACTCATAAATAGAGGGATATTTCATGTTTATGAATAGGGAGACTCCTTACTGTCAAGATGTCAGTTACTTCCAAGTTGACCTATAGATTCCAAACAGTCCCAATCAAAATCCCAGAAAGTTATTGTGTGGCTGCTATTAAACCAATTCTAAAGTTTTTTATGGAAAGGGAAAAAACAAAAATCAAAAACAGAATAGCAAAAGAGTATTGAAGGAGAAGAACAGAGTTGGAGAATTGATGCTACTCACCTTCAAGACTTATTATAACTAACTCAGTAATCAAGACAGTGTTTTATTGGCAAAAGATGAGACAACTTGATTAATGGTGCAGAACAGAGATTCCAGAAACCGACCCCCATAAATGTAGTCAAATGTTTTTTGACAAATGAGCAAGGGTAATACAATGAGGCAAAGATAGTTTTTCAAAATTAGTGCCTGAACCACTGGGTATCCAAGATTCAATAAAATAAATGTAATCATAGTCCTTATACCCATCACAGAAAGTAACTCAGAATGCATCAGAGACCTAAATGTAAAATGCAAACTATAGAACTCCTAGGAAATAAGATGACTTCAGGAATAGTGAATACTGTTAAAATACAATGCCAAAGGCATGATCCACGGAAAAAAATAACTGACAAGTCAGACTTAATAAAAAACTTCTGTAGTGTGAAAGATGGTAATCAGAGGATGAGAAGACAAGCCACAATCTGGGAGTAAATATTTTCAAAAGACACATTGGTGAAAGGACTATTATCCAAAATATACAAGGAAATCATAAAATTCAGAAAAACAGAAACAAATACTTGGTTAAAAATGGGCCAAAGACTTTAACAGGTACCTCCCAAAATGAGTTAGAAAGATGTCAAATAAGCAAATATTCTCCACTGATACAAATCGCAAGGAAAATAAATTGTAAAATGAAATGCACCACACACCTATTCGAATGTACAAATTCCAGAACATTGACAAAACCAAATGCTTGCAAGGATGTGGAGCAACAGAAACTCTCTTTCAGTGTTGGTGGAAATGCATAAAAGAACAACCATTTATAAAAGAGTTTCATAGGTCATTACAAAACTAAACTTATTTACCATGCAATCCAGCAATAATGCTCTTTGATGTTTACCTAGAGGACTTGCTATCTTGTGCCCTCTAAAAAAACAAAAAATACAAAGAAAAGAAAGCCCTGCACACTGATGTGTAGAGCAGTTTTATTCATAATTGCTCAAAATGGAAGCAATAAAATGTCCATCAGTAGGTAAATGGATAAATAAACCGTGGTACATCCAGCCAATCGATTGTTATTTAGACCTAAAAAGAAATGAGCTATCAAGCCATGAAAATAGCTGGAGAAACTTTAATATTTGTTACTAAATGAATGAAGGCAATCTGAAAAGGCTTCATACTGTATAATTCCAACTTTCCCTGGAAAAGGGAAAACTATGGAGACAGTAAAAAGGTCAGTGGTTATCAGGTGTAGGGAGGTGGAGTGATGAATAGGTGGAGCACAAAGGAATTTTAGGGCAGTAAAAATATGCAATACCATAATTATTACTGTATCTCATTACATATTTGTTCAAACTCATAGACTATGCAACACCAAGAGTAAACTGTAATATAAACTACACACTTTGTGTGAATATTAAGTGTTAATGTGTTTGCATTATTCTGACCAAATGTACCACTCTGTTGTCCATGTTGATAATGGTCGAAACTATGCATGTGTAATGGCAGGAGAGATAGGGATATAAGATACCTCTCCACTTTCTCTCCATTTCGCTGTGAACCAAAAAAATGCTCTTCAAAAAAATTCTTAATAAAATACATATGCACAAGGTTATTTATTTTCTGATTCACAATCTATAATTACAAAAGTTGCAAACATAAATATGCTTTTTATATGTAATATAGAAAATTGAATTATTATCTGTACTTACACACAGTAGATTACTATACAGATCATTAAAATGAGTACTATAGGCATAAATACATATGCTCCTGGTTTTCTGGGATTTCTGTGTTTTCTCTGGAGAGGGTAATAACTTAGGATTTTACTTTGTAACATACCAATTTTACTATAAGAATTTTACCATATGAAAATTCATTTCATAATAATTAACAAAACTGAAATGTTTTCCATTTCCTAGTAAGTGAGAGGTGATTTGCCTGCATCATAAAAAATCAGAGATTTTAGCCAATTTAGCTCCTGAACAAATAAAAGACATTAAATAACTTGGTATCTCCAATGATATTTCCACATCTGTTGTGAGAAGACATGGATGCAGTTCTTTTCATGAGGACACAAGATGGCATGAGTGATCCTTCTCTGGCATTGACTGTTGATACGAAAGTCAAATTGCCAAATCTCTAAACAGTGCTAATTTGTACAGTAGATCTAACTTTGTCTTAAAAAACATTGTATTATTTAAACCCAACAACACCTTCATTTGAAGGTATCATTTTGTTACTGACATTTTTAGATGAAGAAACTGAAGAGCAAGAAAGATAATAACTTGCTAACATCATTCTAATATAAAGGGAATTAATAGAGACTGAATATTTCAATGTTGTTTCCAGTGTCCATGCAGTTGCCTCACAATAAACAACTCTCAATTTCAAAGCAGATGAATTTCCCCAATTTTTACCTAGATGATACCAAATCTTGCCTGGATTTTCTAGGATTTGAGAAAAACTCTATCCGGGATTGCAAATGTACTCACCAGGAGAAAATGGAAATGCCAACATGGTGATAATAAAGCTGGCATTGATATTCAATGAGCAGTTAACTATTTGAACTCCTTAGAAAGTTGTAAAGAAACCAGAATGTTTATGACAAAGTCCCATAAAAAGTTCAATGAACACAACAGAGAGGCCACTTCCTGGATCCTCCAATTTGAGAAAGAAGAGACTCAACTCCTGAGGTGTTAAACTTCTTTACTATTTTCTTTTTTTATTTTATTTCATTTTCACCCAAGGATAATATTTCCATTTATTTTCAATGAGAGTGAAAGGGAGAAAGCGAGCGGGGTAAGAAGGGAGAGAGAGAGAGAGAGAGAGAGAGAGAGAGAGAGAGAGAGAGAGAATGAGAATGAATATCTATGCAAGAGAGACACATTTATTGGTTGCCTCCTGTAGGTGCCCAGACCAGGACCCTCATAGAACCTGGAACCTAGGTACTTGCCCTTGTCCAGGAATGGAAGCCTAGAGATTCAGGGTGGGGGCAGGGGAGAGACTGCTGAATCATGCTAAACTGCCTTTCTTTTCATTAGGGAAGACTGTTCCCCTTTTTCCTCCTGCACCCAAACCAATTAAAAGTAAACATGTTAAACAATACATGTGGAATAAAGCTCAAGAGATCTGTAGCATTTAAGAATACATGCCATTTTGAATGCTCATTTTATCCTTCAGAGAACCAGGAACAATTAATCTTAGAAGGAGCAGAGCTGGAACAGTTATGACAGCCATACTGTGCAAAAGAAAATACAACAATGTATGCCCCATGTTACCCACCTCAAGAAGACACAATACAAAGGCAGACTGTGGATGTCTTGTTTACTTGTGCAGCCTCAGCCAGCTCCTCTGTGTTGAGCAGTGTATTTTAAATACTGCTATAGGAAAACAAAAATTCAGAAGAGATAAGACACTGAGGGATTATATGTCTTGGCAGTGACTGAGAAGTTGCCACACACAGAGGTCATCAAAGCTACTCCTATAACAGGAAGTTTAGAGGATAATTTTATCTGATGGGCATAATGAATGGGGAGGGGAGAAATTGATGTGTTTATAGATCCTAAAATAGAAAAGTCATGAAGACT
>NW_006287811.1:197156-200761 GCF_000327345.1 Myotis davidii
CCTATTTCCCTCCCCCAGAGCTTTCATAGTTAGTTGAAGTATATACAAACCAGTCTGTGGCTAGTTTTATTCACACACTTAAATTGCACTTATTTTGGAAATTCAGATTGTTTCAGATTTCTGTGATCCAGTCTCAAAAGAAGGAAAGTAAACTCTAAAATGATAATGACAGCTTAGTCTTACTAGTAAGATTCCAGAGCCAAGCTTGTCCGGTTTTTCTCAGTGGTTAATGCATCAGCCCATGCACTCAAGTGTTTAGGTTTGATCCTGCATCCAGCTCACACACCTGGGTTGCAGATTTGATCTTCAGCCCCTAGCAGGTCATCTGGGGAAGGCAACCAATCCATGTGTCTCTCTCACATCTATGTTTCTCTCTTTATCTCCAAACTCCTCTTACTCTCTCAAAAAATCTATGGAAGAAATATTATCCAGTTCAAATTAATAATAATAACAAAAGCATCTACTAATAGAGCCAGACAACTGTGCTTCAGGTCTTAGCTCTGTGGCTTGGTATGTGAGGGACCTTAAAAAATTGCATATATTATCTGATTATAAGTTAGCTAATTTGTAAAAAAAAAGACAAAAAAGACAAAAAAGTGAATTAAAATAAAATTGCTGCTTACAGTTGTTAAATACAGTGGTGCCTTGACTTATGAGTGTCCTGACTAACGAGTTTTTCCAAGATATGAGCGGTCTCTCCGCTGATTTTTTGCTTTGAGTTGACAGAGTAATTTGAGTTAATGAGCTCCTTAAGGAGCTCCATCTTGGAACGAATTAAACTCGTAAGTCAAGACCCCATTATAATTTGTTACATACAAATGCTTACAAGTGCCTCTACTAGATAAGCATAGAATAAAGACAGAAGCGTTTTCAAATAGTTAATGAAAATCTGTTACATAAAAGGGCTGTATCATTCATCGATCAAACATCAGAGATTTGAATACAGCAGTATTTTTTAAAGATTTGTATGAAGTAGGATTTTCCAGAACTCAAGGCTGATTCAGCATTTGAAAACTAAGAAATGTAATTCACTACATTAACAGATTAAAAGAAAAAAATGAAATGACCAGCTCAATAGACAGGTATTCGTGATAAAAAAAAATTCTTTGATGACTAAAATGTAAGTAGTGTGATGAAGGGCATCACAGCAGACTGCATAATTTATGCTGTGGTTTTATTGCTTTCCCATAATAGGAGGAGGTCTGAGACGGTGCAGTAAAGAACAGAACAAGAAAAAGCAGAAGGGCAGGGGAGTGTAAGATGTAAAAAGAGAAGTAAAAGAGAAATAACATTGTTTCTATTATGAAATGTTTTCTGCAGAATAGCCTAAGAAGTATATATTTTAAAAGACAGTTATTAAAATGAATAAGGAATGCATCACAATCACAGAATATAAGGTCAATATATACTAGCAAAAATAGCAACTAAAATTTACAATTTTTTCCCAACAGCTTTGCTGAGGTATAATTAACCTATAATATCCACTCCGACCAGACACTAAGGAACCTTTTTGGCCATAAACACCTTCTGTAGAATTACCCCTAAGCTCCCCTAGATCCTAGAGGCTGGATGGGCCTCTCCTTAACAGCTCAATATGCTCTGTTTGGGGTGACGTCCTGGCTGTGTCCTTGGCAAGGAGCTCGGTGAAAAACACCACTTCCTCATCTTTCAGCTTCTGGGCTGCCTGGGTGGGTACGCCCATCTGCAGGTACCCTTCCTCCTGGTCATACACGGGCCAATGGGGCAGCCCGTCCCCGTTGGGGTTCCCATTCCGTGCGAAGTTGGCCCAGAATTTCATCATCATCTTGCTGAGTTTGATCTCCTCTTCGGAGGCACCGTCTTTTAAAAATGGAGCCCCGAAGACTGAGATTTCATCCCCATGGTCCCCTATCACCGTCTTGGGCCTCGTGACTGCCGAGAAGCTTGGGCGCTACCGAAACTCATACATGTAGGTGGGGGCTCCGGCATCTCTGTGGCCACGCACCACAGTCACAGCTGGGACACCAAATGCCACGTCTCCCAGCAAATCCAAGAACCGGTCTTTCTTTGTGACAGGGTCCTCTGTCCCTCCTAAATACTTCTCAGTGACCACTGGGACCAGTGCCTCAGGGATGTCAGTGAAGGAGTAGGACTGCCATTGAGTGATGAGGCCGTCTTCTGGTCCAGTTTGCCTTCAGAGATCGGGTAACCCATCGTCATTAGAAGAATCCAGCCAAACTCTTGCTGGTTGATTCCAACGATGTACAGAACGGAGTTGAGCTGCTTTTCAGCTAGAAGCTCCTCCGGCAACTTTGGCAGCAGCACTCCATCAACCACAGAGGACAGGAAGGGCTGGCTCTCTCGGGGGTCCCCAAGTAAATCAAGATGGAAAAAATTCATCTTCAGCGATGTCTCCAGGAGCTCGTCCTCCCACTTCTGGCACAGGCAGTGCACCATGACCGCTGAGGTGGTGGTTTGACAGCCGGCAAAGGTAGCGATTTGCTGAGCTGTGGCCTTGATGTCTTTCTTGACCAGGCCAGAGGTGAGGGACACACCACTCTGGGAGATGGCCGGATGGAAGAGATTCTTGGCCAGGGGAGATAACACAAGAACAGAGACACTTTCACCTCCCGCAGACTCTCCGAAGATGGTCACGGAACCTGGGTCCCCTCCAAAATTGGCAATGTATTCCTGACCTGGACCCAGCAACAGCGCAGCCAGCGGGTCTAAGTGACCCCAGTTGCCCTGGCTGTGTTCATCCCCTATGCTGAAGGATCCCCAGGCGCCCAGGGAGTACCGAATGATCACCACCACCAGGTTTTCATGGGCAGAGAGGGAAAGCCCATCATAGGTTAATGCCCCGCCTACCACCAGAGCACCCCCGTGGATCCACACCATCACCAGCAGCCTGCTCTTCTTCCTCAAGTGGGCAGGAGTGTAGATGTTTAGGTAAAGGCAGTCTTCGGAGAACTTGAGAGGAATGTTCTCCTCTCTGAAGGGAAAGAGCTCCCAGAGCACAGGGGCTGACAGGGCATCTTGGGAGCACATAGGAGGGTAGGAGGTGGCGTTCTTCAGGAAGATCCATGGCTCGGCAGGCTGCAGACAAGCAAACCTCAGGGGTACTAGCGGAGGTTTGGCCAACGGGATTTCCAGGAAAACGGCCACAGGCTGTGCAAAGCCTTCTAGGCTGACATACTCCCCCAGGACCTGGCCCTGCACAGTGTCTACCACAGGGGACAAAGGGGGGTGCCCTCATGGTTTCTCATGTTTCCTCTCTGCTCCTCCAAACCTTGTCACCCCTGAAATGATCTTCACAATCAAAATAGTGAACATCCATCACCCCTCAAAGTTTCCACCTGTTCCTCCCTTCCCCTCTCCCCAGGCATCTGATGATCTGTTATCACTTTAGATTAGTTTGCTTTTTCTAGAATTTTTCATAGATGGACTGTGTCATGTGTACCCTGGCTTCTCTGTAATTCAGCAAAATTATTTTGAGAAACATCCATGTTGTGTGTATCAGTCCTTCCTTACTTTTATTGCTGACTAATATCCATTGTATGGATAGGCCATAATTTGTTATTCATTTGCCTGTCCTTGAACATTTACATTATTTCCAGTTTGCATAT
>NW_006287811.1:200841-203388 GCF_000327345.1 Myotis davidii
CTCAATTTATGTAAATAATTGTGTAGTTTTAAGGTATACAACATGTTAATTGTATATATTTACAAACTACAGTAAGATTAACACCATAGCACTAGATAAACTCCTACCACGTCACATAATCATTAATTTTTTGTGGTGAGAACATTTCAGATCTTGTCTCTTATCACCTTTGAAGTATTGTTGACTGTAATCATGGTAATCTCCAGATCTACAGAATTATTCATCTTTTAACTCCAAGTTTGTACACTGTGATCAACATATCCTTATTTTCCAAAATCCAAAGGCTCTTATTTCACCATTCTACTCTCCGTGTCTATGAATTAAGCTTTCTAAGATTCCATGTATGTTATATTATTATACAGTATTTATTGTTGTCTGTCTGATGACTCTCACTTGACATGATGCTTTCTGGAACCATGTATGTTTTCACAAATGGAAGAATTTTCTTCTTTCTCATGGTTGAATAACATATGATTGTGTATGTAAAATCATCTTTATCCATTCATGTGTTGAAGGACATAAGTTATTTTTTTGTCTTGGCTATTATGAAAAATGCTGCAATGGTCATGGAGTGTAGATATCTTTTCCATATTCTATTTTCACTTCCTTTGAATATATACCAAGAAGTGGTATTTTTTCTGTATTAGATGGCAGTTATATTTTTAAAGAATATAACTGTTCTCCATCATGGCTATACCAACTTATAATCCTACCAATGCTGTACAAGGATTTCCTTTGCTTCACACTTGGTAGTCTTCTTGATGACAGCCATTCTAACAGGTTGTGGTGATATCTCATTGTGGCTCTGATTGGCTTTTCCCTGAAGATTTTCCACTACATTTTCACGTACTTGTTGGCCATTTGTATGTCTTCTTCAGCAAAAATGTTTGTAGAAATCCCCTGCCATTTTTTTTCTATTAATTTCAGGGAAAGTGAGGGAGACAGAAACATCAATGATGAGATTCATCTATTTCCCTGCCTCCTGCTTGCACCCTATTGGGGATCAAATCCACAAACCTGTCATTTGTCCTGACCTGGAATCAAACCTTGACCTTTGGTTCAGGGTCCACATTCAACCACTGAGCAGCACAGGCACTACTCCCCTGCCAATATTTTAAAGATATATTTCTATTGATTTCAGAAGAAGTGAGAGAAAGGAAGAGATAGAAACATCAATGATGTGAGACAAATATTGATTGGCTAGCTCCTGCACAACCTACACTGGTGTTGAGCCTGCATCCTTGGCATTTGTCCTGACTAGAATTGAACCATGCCCTCCTGGTTCACAGGTCAATACTCAACCACTGAGCCAAACTGGTGGGGTAAATTTTTAATTTCCTTTATTATGATTATTGAGTTGCGTTTGTTCTGTATATATTTCACATATTAACCTCTTAGGAGATATGTAGTTTACAAAATTTGCTCCCATTTTGTAGATTATCTTTTCATTTCATTTTGTTAGTTTCTTTTGGTGTGCAGACTTTTAACTCGATGCAGCCTCTCATAATCATAAGAACAATTCTGTAAATTTAAACTAGTGATGATATTTTAAAGGTGTTTACAGCTAATTGGTGCTGAGTTATAAAAGTGAGTACATAAAAAATATCTGGGGGGTGGGGGGTTATCCACCACATTATACTACTACAAGTAGTGTAATGCCAAACTTAAAGAAATAAAATGTTGTTTTCTATTAGAGTGTTCTTAAAGTAATGGAAAATACCTTACTGTGAGTCAGACAGCAAGGCAGTGTTTGAGAATAGAAGTCAGTTAGTAGAATACATCCTTTTACCTGAGTTCTGTATCAATGTCTAGAAATACTGGGAATTCATGAAAGAATTTGTGCAATGACAGAATTGAGGTGGGATGAGATTGTCCTAGTTGATTTAGACCCATGCCACCTATCCAGATGTTGGCTTATTGTAACCAGAAAAAACAATTAGTGATCAGTTCTAACTGACTGCTAAATACCTCTTGCATCCAGAAAAAATAAGAGAAGCAGAGGAGGGAGCAGATATTTGATAAAATTTCCTGGTTCTCTTCCTAGCAATACTGGATCAGAAGCTAAACTGGACAATCTAGGGTTCAGAATTGTTAGTGAGACCTCTTGTGATTCTTAAGTAAATTAAGAAAATGTTGTTTTCCAAGGTCTTCTAAATGAAATGCAATATCAAAGTTTTGTGCCTTGAGAGCTAGAGTATTCCACTTATACGTGAAATAAGGCTATGCTAAAGTAGTTACATTTTTCAATAACACAAGTCTTTTATGAAGAATTGTAGATTCTTTGCCTTAGGAAAGATTAATAATTCTAGGAATAAATTGAATTGCACAAAGTAATGTTATATCTGGGCCTTAGGACATATGTGCCACAGTTTTAGATTTACAGAATCGGTTCTATAACTATACAGCTACATTATTCCTTATCTCTGGGTGGCTCTGCAAATATTCACGGAGTCCTGCATTCACAGCTATGGTCATTAGTCTTGCAGGACATTTAGTCCTATCCAAGCAGACCATTAAGACATTTGATCCATGCTAAAAGGCCTTTGA
>NW_006287811.1:203403-206964 GCF_000327345.1 Myotis davidii
GAAAGAGTGAAAGAAACATTAACTGGTAACCTGGGTATGTGTCCTGAATAGGAATCAAACTAGTGATCTTTCAGTGCATGGAACTGTGCTCACAATCAACTGAGCTACACTGGCTACGGGAAGTGTGTATATTTTCACAGGATCAAATTTAAAATATATTTTAATGTGACCAAATGTCTCCATGGACATTTTGGACAGGACCAAATGACTTGGAACCATAATTAGGGATAAGAATTTTTAAGGGTTATGTTTATAGCTGCTTAAGGACTTGGCTCCGGCACACAAAATATTCTAGTCATCACAAACAGGTTCCATGTCATTTACTTTATTGAAAAATCACTTTGTAGTTTGACTAAATATAACAACTCATTAGCGAAAAGCTTGGCTCAGGCTGTCACTCCCATGCACGCTACAAATGGCATCTCCTGTGAGGGCGTGGGGGCCTTTTGTGATGCTCAAGGGCTCAGTTTCCTTCACCTAAAATAATGTGTCCACCTTCTAAGGAAGTTCGGAAATGGAGAGGTGTGTACTTCTTTCCCTTTCCTCAACCCTGCTAACTGGCATCAGGGAGAATAAGATATTTGGTCTTCACATGTTAATTTTGAGATATCTCAATATTATATCAATATATTGAGGTATCTCAATTATATGTATTTTTGTCTAGGTTCCCCAAGAAGTAGATTTTTGAGGTAAAGATTGGAGAACAAATGTGTTTATTCAGAAGTCAAAACAGGACACATCAGTAAGATTTTTCGGACAGAAGGCAGGGAAATGCTGGGAATGAATGACCTGTGTTTTCTAGCAGATTAGTTACCACTGTGGTTAAGTGGAGTTCACTCCTTAGTGAGACTCTGAAGGTAGTGTGCTACATAGGTCAGATTTATCCTACTCTAAATGCAGGGAGCTGGCATAATCACATACCAACCCTCATAAGTCAATGAGTGAGAGGTGACCACAGATGTGTGGACTTTCGTTTGCTTCTGACACTCTGTGTATATGGGCACAGTATTCAGAGAAAGTCCTTTAGCAAACAGTTACTGATCCTGGCAGTTGGAAGTTGAGCTCCATGTACTGAAAGGTAGAGGCCAAAAAGATTTGAGCAGGACATGAAAGTACTCTGTGGGAGGGGGGATTGTGGGAGTGGGGATATATCACGAATCTGGAATTCAGAAACAAGGATTAGAGATACAAATTTATAGTCATTGATGTAAACTGCAATTGAAATTCATGAGAATGGATAAGATCACTGAGGGAAATAGAAAAGAGAACTGTACATTTAGTTCCAGCACCAAAATAACAAATGAAATCAATAAAACAAACCCATAAGGAACAAGAAATGATAAAGGAGAAGCAAGAAAAGAGTGTGATATCATTGGAGCCAAGTTTTTAACAGCAGATCAAGAAAGAAAGGGTACTTAGGAAGCATTAATGAGTATTATCTGCTACTATTATTCCTCTTTTCATTCCTTCATTCGTTGAATTGATTATATTCTGCTGATTCTGAAAAAAAGGATGGAAAATAAAGGAGTAATAAGCCATACTAAATGCTGCTGACATGGGAATAAAAAATGAGATGTGAGATTCCACTCATATTTTGAAAAGAAAACCCAATTGGCAGTCCTAGGTGGCTCTTGCCCTTACAAGCAGGTATTGCAGTACCTCCCTCTGGGGTATATTCTGAGCAGCAACCTAGTAGTGAATTCTAGGAGTCTGAAAACAAAACTCAATTGACAGTCCCGGAGGGCTGTGACTCCTGCAAGGAGTTAAAAGAAAAGCCTATGGAGATAACATTGGCAAATACATTCTCACATGCAGTGGCCTTCTTATTGTTTCATCGATGGTTTCTTTTGCAGTGCAGAACCTTTTTATTTTGATGTAGTCCCATTTGTTTATTTTCTCCTTAGTTTCCATTGCCCTGGGAGCTTTGTGGGTAAAGATATCTCTATGACATGTCTGCTACTTTGCTGCTTATGGCTTCTTCTAATATTTTTATGGTTTCTCATCTTACTTTTAAGTCCTTATCCATTTTGAGTTTATTTTTGTATATGGTGTAAATTGGTGGTCTAGTTTCATTTTTTTTGCATATATCTTTTTAATTTTTTCCAACACCATTTATTGAAGAGACTGCCTTGACTCCATTGTATGCTCTTGCCTCCTTTGTCAAATATTAATTGAGAGTAGTGGCTTTGGTTGATTTCTCGTTCTATTCCATTGGGCTATATGTCTATTGTTGGGCCAGTACTAGGCAGTTTTGAGAACAGTGGCTTTGTAATATAGCTTAATATCAGGTATTGTGATTCCTCCAACTTTGTTCTTCTTTCTCAGGATTGCTGCAGCTCTTCATGGTCTTTTTTAAATTCCATATGAATTTATGCAGATTTTGTTCTAGGTTTGTGAAATTGCTGTTGGTATTTTAATGGGGATCACATTGAATGTATAGATTGCTGTGGGTAGTTTGGACATTTTAATGATGTTGATTCTAACAATCCATAATCACATTATATTCTTCTATTTGTTTATGTCTTCCTCTATCTCTTTATTCAATGTCCTGTAGTTTTCCAGGTACAGATCTTTACCTCCTTAGTTAAGATTATTCCTAGGTATCTTAAATTTTTTTGTTGCAATGGTAAATGGGGTTATTTTTTTAGTTCCCCTTTCTGTGAGAAATACTCTAAGATTTCACTATTGGTGTATAAAAAAGCCATATATTTCTGGGTGTTAGTTTTGTATCCTGCTCTATTGCTAAATTCATTAAGTGTAGTAGTTTTTTGATGGAGCCTTTAGGGTTTTCTATGTAGAATATCATGCCATCAGCAAATAATGACAATTTACTTCTTCCTTTACAATATGGATGCCTTTTATTTCTTCTTGTCTGATCACTATGGCTAGCACTTCCAGTACCCTGTCGAACAGGAGTGGTGAAAGTGAGCATTCCTGTCTTATTCCTGTTCTTCGGGGAAATGGTTTCAGTTTTTGCCCATTGAATATGATGTTGCCTATAGGTCTGTCATATATGGCCTTTATCATAGTCTCTATTCCTTTCTCTATTTCTGCCTCTTGTGGCACATCTGCTATTCCAATATTGTTATGTTTTAATATGTTCCACACTCCCTTAAGCTTTCCTCCTGTTTTTTAATAATTTGTTTTCTATTTGGTTCTCTGATTGATTGATTTTTTCAACTCTTTCTTCTAATTGAAAGATTCAATTCTCAGCTTCCCCTAATCTGTGGTGTATTCCTTCAAATGTTCTCTTTTTTTATTTTAATCATTTAACTTTAAACCAACACATCCAACATTTAATTATTTCAACATGCAATCAATAGTTTATAGAATTAGTCAAGCAAGTTTGCATTTTTTTTTCAAGTCTTCCAAATCTGGTGCATAGTTTTCATTTAGAGACCATCTCAACATGGACTGGCCACATTTCTTTTTTATTATTATTTATTTATCTTTTTTTTATTAGTTAAGGTATTACAGATGTGTCTTCATCCCCCTAAATATATCTTCTTCACAAATAAAATTCCTTGGGGTTAATAGCATGCTTTAAATATCTTAATTTTT
>NW_006287811.1:207047-212010 GCF_000327345.1 Myotis davidii
ATAGAGATGCATATATCCTTTCTAATAGTTCTTTCTGATTTCTTGTGATCTCTAACTAGATGTGGCATTACTGGGTCAAATGGGATTTGCATTTTTAATTTTTGTGAATAAAGTCCATATTGCTTCCCACAGTGGTTGCACCAATCTGCATTCCTCCCAACCGTGAATATGATGTTGGCTGTAGGTCTGTCATATATGGCCTTTATCATATTCTCTATTTCTTTCTCTATTTCTACCTCTTCTGGCACACCTGTTATTCTAATATGGTTATGTTTTAATATGTTCCACAGCTCCCTTAATCTTTCCTCCTGTTTTTTTTTTAAATTTTTTTTTCTATTCGGTTCTCTGATTGATTGATTTTTTTCAACTCTGTCTTCTAATTCAGAGATTCAATCCTCAGCTTCCCCTAATCTGTGGTGTATTCCTTCAAATGTTCTTTATTTAATGTTATGTCTTTCTTTATCTGACTGTTCTTTTTTCATAGTTACTATATCATTTTTTCATGCTGTTGAGCATCTTTACCATCATTACTCTGAACTCTGTTTCAGACATATTTCTTATCTCCACTTCATTTATCTTTTCTTCTGGAGAATTCTCTAGTTCTTTTATTTGGGGCGTGTTTCTTGTCTGATTTTGGCTGTCACTTTGGGTTTGTGATTATGTATTAGGTATATCCTCTACACTTCTCAATCTCTAGGCCAGGATAGTGTTAAAGGCTGTTTCTGACTAATTAGGTCAGACAAAGACTCAAAGCCTCCAGAGACCTCCTCTGCCTACAGAATGATAGGATTCCAACTTGAGTTGCCTCCCAGGCAATCGTCCTCTTGTGTGTTGAGAGGTTTTTCAACAGGCTGGGGTAGTTGTTTCTGCCTGCAGGCTAATTGATATTTTTTATTTCTTAATGACCTCAGGGCAAGGTGTTTTCCAATAAGGTGTATCAACTATCTTCCCCCCAGGCAAGGCAAATCTGGGGTAGTTTTCTGCCTGCAGGCTAATTGATATTTTTTATTTCTTAATGACCTCAGGGCAAGGTGTTTTCCAATAAGGTGTATCAACTATCTTCCCCCCAGGCAAGGCAAATATCTACATGGGAAAGATGTCCTTTGCTGTGTGAGGGAATGACTCAGCCCAGGAAACTTGGGATGTCTCCCTTCTGAGCTGTATCCTCTAGTCCCCAGTTTTGGCTTCTACTCTCACAGCTCCAAATCACTTTACCCTCCATCTGCCAGAGCACGGGTGGTTGGCTGCGCAGTGCATTTTGTGCATTGGCCCGTTAAGAGGGTGCCTGAATTTTTAGCTGTCACTCCCTGGCAGACAGCACCCTGCTGCTTTTCAGAGCCAGATGTTATGCGGGTACCCTTGTTAGTATTGGTGCTCTCTGCTGGTGGTGGGGGCCCAGCTTGGGGATTAGATCTCAGAGTTCTCACTGCAATGCTCCACGCCTGGTTTATGACTCCAGAACTTCAATTGCAGTCTGTGGGTGCCTGGCCAGAGCTTTCACGCCTCCACCCCTCCTACTAGTCTCTATGCGGTCTGCACTTTTGGCCTTCGGGTCTGAGGGTTCTCTCCTGCCTGTTTTCCATTGATTATTCAGGAAGTTTTTCTGTATGTTAGTCGTAATTTCAGTTTGTTTCTGGGAGCATGTCCATGAAGCATCCACTTACTCTTCCGACATTTTTTCTTGCAAGGTGGTATATTGAAAAACAATATAATTTAACATTCTATTCATTGAAATATTTATGATTGTAAATTGCATTAGGTTTTATATTATCAAACATGCGATTAAGGTGGTTTTTCAACTGCTATTTAATAATTGAACAGAGAATGAAAATCAATTAAAAGTTCTTAGAATTGAGAGACAATTTTCAACACTCTGTATTCCTTCTTGTATGGAATACAAGGCTTTGTCTGGTCACCTAGGAATCTAACTCCCTGATTGAAAAGACTCTGATTGGCTGTAGAATCCACTGCAAAATAGGATTGCCCTAACTATCCGCATCTCCCATAATGCCGAAATTTAATTCGTGTTTTAGAGTCTCTGTAAAGAAAAAAAGAGAAAGAGAAATTGTTATAAAAAGCATTTAAAATTACCTGGATATTGCATTAAGTGCCCGTTGTGGAGAGGCTGTGCTTCACCTTAGCCAGCAGCTGGGACCCATGTGTTCCCCAGCCCTGCACACATCCTTCCCTCATCTGGGCTACTTGACTCTTCCTACGTGTTCAGTCCTGGCTCGGTCTCGGAACCCTCTCATACTGGAGAGAGGATAGGATTGGAGATTGTTTGAATGATTCTCTAGAAGTAGAAGCCCATTTTGGGATCAAATAAGAGGAAATAAATTTGAGAGAAAATGAGGAGGGAGCTACGAAGGCAGGTTGAACCATTACACTGCAAACTCCTTGGAGTGAAGGATATAGAAAACGAGATTGGGTGGAAATGTCCTGGAATGCCCTACTCTCTAAAGAAGGTTTGCAGTTGTCATGGAGCTCAGAAGACAAGGTGGACCAAGATCAGAGGATACCCTCTAGCATGAATAGGCCCATGGTGATGGATTGCAAATTTCTGTAGTCAAGTAATGTCTCTTCCTCAATTATGTTCCCAGTAGATTGAAGCTACATCATAGAGATTCACAATTATGATATGGGCTTCAGAATTCAATATATTGGTCATAGACTGACGTGTAAGTCATAATAATTAAACTAAATTAATTGATTTGTACATTTGCAAAATATCCAGCAGAGTTATATTGAGAGGTCAAATACCAAACTGCTTTTGCAAATGAGAACCTCTGGGAAAGGTACCAGTCTGATTCTGTGACTTTTACTGAGATAGTACAATTTTTCCCAGATGTACTGTGCCTAGGCTATCAGAAACTTGGGTTTTCCTATCATTTGTGATGGTTTCTTCATTATTTGGTGTTCTTACAACACTACAGCACAGAAAACACATCCATTGTAGTAAGTACGACCATTTCTTGCGCAGACTGGATCCACTTGGTTGGTGCACAGAGAAAATCGACCCTTATATGCTCTACAGTTTGGCTGTTAAACATAAAGAAGAACATAAAATTTGTCAGTAATGACCTTTTTCAATAAAATGTTCTTTAACCTTAGTACAAGATGCCATGCATTCAAATGGAATGAAAATCTATAATGAGGTTTGGAAATGAATTCCACTTAGTCATAAAATATTATTCATACATTTTTATAAACACTATATCATTTATAAAATACAGGCAAATGTCTGAATATATTTTTATATTGGAGACTCTTGTCACAGTTCTCCTCATGCCTGCATAAGATTTTACCATTATTTCATACAAGAAGGTGTAGTAAAATGAAATTTTAATAATTTCCCTATATTTCTCAATGGTTTCCATGTTAGAGTATCAAATACATTTAGATTATCAGTAGATATATACATATTCAATAAATTAGTATTTGCATAGGTATATAAAATTTGGTTAGTAATGCAGTTTTGGTAATTTGCATAAATAAACAAAATGGCATGCATTCTGATATACCAGCTTTTACAATGTCTTTGTAAACTTTAACTATTTAGATGTTTCTTCTCTCTAAATAATATTCTGCTCTGTGAATATATGAAAATTATTAATTTATCCACCTTTAAGTGGATAATATTAGTAATCCTCTTCTTTTGCTAGGTTACACAATTCTACTTTACTTTTTTATTTTTCCTTTCTTTATTTTTTAAAGAAGACACAGAAAGAGACTTTATAATGGCTCATGCAGTTGTGGAGAGTGCACAGGGCAGGTTAGAAATTCAAGTACGAATCTAAGTTACAGTATTGAGGCAGAATTCCTTTTTAAAAAAAATACTTTTATTGATTCCAGATAGGAAGGGAGAGAGCTAGAGAGAGATAGAAACATCAATGATGAGAGACTCATTGGTTGGCTGCCTCCTGCACACTCCCCATTGGGGATAGAGCCCCGCAACCCAAGATTGTGCCTTTGACTGGAATCAAACCTTGGGACCCTTTAATCCTCAGGTCAACATTCTATCCACTGAGCCAAACCAGCTAGGGCCACAATTCTACTTTAAATGCACTGTAACCTTTATTAGATGCTTTCAAATAACAAGGATACCCAATAATAGAATCTTTGAAATAACGGGATATTTTATATAGTCCAAAGTACCAAATAGTTTTTTATGGCACGCTTAATTTCATTTAATCTATCATATTAATGGCACAGTTTTAAAAATTTTTGAAGGATCAGTCTTTTGAACATTTTTTTTGGTGAATTTTTTTTTAATAGAGGTTGGGCAAGGGCATAGATTGATAGGAATATCAATGAGAGAGAGAGACATCCATTGGCTGCCTCCTGCATACCCCCACAGGGGATTTAGTCCAAACCTGGGCATGTGGCCTGACCAGGAAGTGAACCAGGGACCTCTTGGTTAATGGGTGAAAGGTTAACCAATCAGCAACACAGGCAGGGTGGTTTGATGAAATTTCCTATTAAAACCTACAATATGGAACAATTAAAAGTTCACCTTTTTCTATATTAAAATTAATCAAAATTAAACTTACCGGAGTACGCAAGGGTTTTACAAGTGCAAGAGAATTTCCTTCTACCAGGACTTAAAAGAAAATGTAAAAATAAGAATAGGAAAACAATCAGAGTCTCTGTGGGAAGAACCTATAACTTTTAATGGAAAATACTGCACATATTGCCTCCTGAGTACCTCCAGGTTCTGAGATGAGCCTTTTGTGGTAGTATCAAAACAGTAAGCTCACAAAATAACTCCCAAGTCTGGAAATATAATTCTAAATTATTCTTATCTATGAAAAATACGTTTAAGTGTTGTGCAGCAATCACCAAACTCTCCTGTGAAGATACCATGTTTCTTTTAATTCATTTTTTAAAAAATATATTTTATTGATTTTTTACAGAGAGGAAGGGAGAGAGATAGAGAGTTAGGAACATCGATGAGAGAGCGACA
>NW_006287811.1:212084-223247 GCF_000327345.1 Myotis davidii
GTCTTTTTTCAATAAAGAAAGATAAATTTCCAGGTGAGGGATGATTGAGTTCTCCCCTCACAGAAAGTTTTTACTTTAATGGCCTCAGAACTGGCACACAACAAATCACATTGCCAAGGAATGTCAGATCTAGGAAACGTCATTACTGCCTACACTCTGCATTTAGCAAACATAGAATCTGACCTCCAAAAAATAATAATAATAATTAGGTAAGTAATTTTAGTCATAAGTGAACACAAAGCTAAGTTCTCATTATAACCCTCCTCTCTGCCTCCATTCCTCTAAGGTGGGAAAAGAGAAAACGCAATCCACAGATGTAATTTGTTAAAAGGGCTCTGTAACTTGCACCCTTTCATTTTGCCAGTTAAAATATTACATACTCTATAAAAAGATGCTCCGTTTCAAGATAACAGAAGTCATCTCTTGCACTTTCTAATATATATGAATAATTTCATCCAGAATTGAAATGTACTCACCAGAGTAAAGAGAAAATGCCAAGGCAGTGATGAAAATAATTTTGATACTTGATGAGAAGAAAGACATTTTATCAAGTCTGAAGAAAAAACCCAAAAGGAATGTTTACAACACATGACACAGAGACAAATTTCCTATTTATAAGTGAAAGTTTATTACAGGCAAAGAACCTGCTACTCCCCTAGATCCCTTATTATTTTGGACTTTTCCCTTTTTTCTTTGCACAAACTCACAAGTTCAAGGAGTCATACATGGGAACAGGAGGCCTCATAAAGACCTGAGAGAAACAGCAGGACACATTCTCAGCTCACTTAAGAGGGAGCTGTTCATTCCCAAACCTTGGCTCAGCCCACAGAGGCCTGACACCAATTAAGGAAATATGGGCACTGGAATCTCCTTTTTCTTCAGAATATAGAAACATGTCAGGAAGGACTGACCTGGAGCAGGCCTCACAGCAATGCTGCACACCATGGCCAGCCCATAGACTCCCCACCCAACCTCCCTGAAACAGGAGGCAGTGGAGCCTGAGGCCACAGCTCTGGAGACTGTGCCTATTTTGAGCAGGAGGTTTGGGATAATTTTCTGATATTCTCAGAAGTATGGAGTGGGGATAAAGTAATAAAAAGTGCTTTAAAACCCTAAAATGGAGGCTATATGTGAAAGCTTTTCAAGTTATTGAGTGGGAAAGGAAGGAGAATCAAAGCAAGAAAGAGAAGAATAAATTTTGGAAACTATAATTACACCCATTTATAGGCCATTAATATTTTGGAAAACTAGGAGATCATTAGAATCTATTGCAGAATTGGTTTCTTAAACTTTTTATTTTTAGAAAAATGGAGAATATCATAAAGATGTAAGTAATAGTACAGAGAGTTGTCATGTTCCTTTTAACCAATTTCCCCCAAGGGGACATCTCATAAAGCTATAGTACACTTTCACCACCAGGAATATTTAAAAAGCTCCCAGATGAATATTAGGCAGCTAGCTTTAAAATTAGGCTGAGTACAACATGGGAATAATATCATGAGAGAAAGAAAACTCAGGAGTGAAATTGAGACTACAGGGTACAATGCGCTAAGTAATTTTTATATTGAATCATTTGATCTGAGGAATAAGTGAAGAAAATGAGATCAAGTCAGCATAGCCCAGCTGACTTAACATAGACTCTGTGTAGTCAGGCTGACAAAATTAATTCAAACCAAATGTGTTGAAGCATGAGGTATGGATTTTATGTTAACTAGCCTGAGGACTCATAAATGAAGGGATATTTCGTTTTCATGAATAGGGAGATTCCTTACTGTCAAGATGTCATTTACTCCAAGTTGACCTATAGATTCCATACAGTCCAAATCAAAATCCCAGCAAGTTATTGTGTGGCTGCTATTAAACCAATTTTAAAGTTTATATGGAAGGCAAAAGATCCAGAATAGCCAATAGAGTATTGAAGGAGAAGAAAAGAGTTGGAGGATTGATGCTTCTCAACTTCAAGACTCACTATAAGTAACTCAATAATCAAGACTGGGCCTAGGCAATAGAAGAGACAAGTCAATTAATTCAACAGAATAGAGGTCCCAGAAACAGACTCCCTTAAATATTTACAACTGATTTTTGACAAATGATCAAATGTATTACAATGAGACAAAGATAGTTCCTTAAAATAGTGCCTAGACAACAGGATATCCACATCCAATAAAATAAGCGTAAATACAGACGTTATACCCATTCCAGAAATTAGTCCAGATGAACCACAGACTTAATATAAAATGCAAACTTTAAAACTCCTAGGTGATAAGATAGGAGAATCCTGGGGAAGGGTGAATACTATTAAATACCATATTTTTTAAACAAAAATCCTTACCCAAGGATAAATTTTTCATTGATTTTCAGAGAAATTGAAAGGGAGGAAGAGAGGTGGAGGGAGGGAGGGAATGAGAGAAGGTGAGAGGGATGGAATGAGGGAGGGATCCAGTAAGGGAGGGAGGGAGGGAGAATGAGACAGAGTAAGCGAGAGAGAGGGGAGAGAGAGAGGGAGAGAGAGAGAGAGAGAGAGAGAGAGAGAGAGACACCTATGCAAAAGAAACATTTCTTTGATGCCTCCAGCAGGTACCCAGACCAGTGACAGAGTTGAACCTGTAAACTAGGTACTTGCCCTTGACCAGAAATCAAACTGGGGAACCTTCTTGGGAGAAGGGGTGGCTGACACTCCCACCACTGAGTCATACTGGGCAGGGCTAATCCCCTTTACTTTTCATAGGGAGGACTGTTCCCCTTTTTCCTTCTGCACCCAAATCAATTAAAAGTAAGCATATTAAGTAGTACATATGGGAAAAAGCTCAATGAAACTATCTCCTGTATCATTTAAGAATACATGCATTTTGAATGCTCAATTTATCCTTGAAAGAACCAGGAACAATTATTCCTAGAAAGACCAGAGTTGAAGTAGTCCTGACAGCAATTCTATCCAAAAAACAAAATAAAACAAAACAAAATCCACAATAATGTGTTTCCCAAGTTACCCACCTCAAGAAGACACAGTACAAGGGGAGGCTGTCTTGTTTACCTGTGCAACCTCAGCTAACTCCACTATGTGCAGCAGTGTATTTTAAATACTGCTATAGGAAAAGAAATGTCAGGAGAAAAAGGACACAGAGGGATCATATGTCCTGGCAATGACAGGGAAGTTGCCACACACAGAGGTCATCAAAGCCAATCCTACAGCAGGAAGTTTAGAGGACAATTTTATCTGATGGGCATAATGAATGGGGAGGGGAGTTTGCAATTCCATTTGAAAATATACAAAATAAAGTTGCCACAAATATTCATATACATGGCTTTCTTAGGCATATGCATACATTTCACTTGGATGAATGCCTAGCAGTGAACGGACTGGAACCCAGAGTAGTTCATAAGGTTAAAGTTTCTTATTTTTAAAGTCTGCCGAATTCTTTGCCAAAGTATTGTCCTGCTTTACATTGCTATCATTGGTGCCTGAGAGTTCCAGTTGCTCCACACCCTCACCAACACTTGGTGTGATCAGTCTTTATAATGTCAGCCACCCTGTCAGGTATAGTGTAGTATCTCATTGTGGTTAATTAACATTTCCTTAACAACTTTGGCTTTGAAGGGGGTTATTTCTAGTGAAATACAATTGACATAAACATTGTGTGGTTTAAGGTCTACAACATGCTAGTTGGATACATTTGTATACTATATACGGTTAACACCATAACTAGATAAACCCCTACCATGTCACATAATCATTTCATTTTTTGTGGTGAGAACAGTTAAGATCTAGTCTCTTACTCTTATCAACTTTCATGTATAGTTGACTATAATCACAATGCTCTGCATGTCTGCAGAACCTACACAAATTTTAACTTCAACTTTGTACACTTTGATCAACATATCCTTATTTTCCCAAGTCCTCAGGCTCTCATAACCACCATTCTACTCTATGTTTCTATGTAGTAACCTTTTTAAGATTCCATGTGTGTGATATTATTATACAGTATGTGTTCTCTCTCTGACATGGCTCACTTGACATAATGCTCTCAAAGACCATTTGTGTTTTCACAAATGGAAGGATTTTCTACTTTATCATGGTTGAATAACATACTATTGTGTATATAACATCCTCTTTATCCATTTATAAGTTGGACATAAGTTATTTCATTTCCATTTTATTTACCAAGAAGTGGGATTTTTCTGTGTTAGATGGCAGTTCTATTTTGAAGTTTTTGAAGAACCTCCATTCTGTTGTCCATCTTATTTATACCAACTTACATTCCCACCCATGGTGTACAAGGATTTCCTTTTCTTCACATCCTTGTCAACACTAGTTTGTCATCTTGATGATAACCATTCTGAGAGGTGTGTGGTGATATCTCATTGTGGCTTTGATTGGCATTTCCCAGAAGATTTTCAAGTCCATTTCCATGTACGTGTTGGCCATTTGCATGTGCTCTTCAGAAATTGTACAGATACCTTTCCCATTGTTTAAAATGTATTTCAGAGAGAAGAAGGGAGAAGGAGAGCAAGAGAGTGAGAGCTGGTAACATCAGTGATGAGAGTTATTGATCTGCTGTCTCCTACATGCCCCTACTGGGGATCAAGGCCACAACCCAGGCATGTAACCAGACTGGGAATCGAACCGAGACCTCCTGGTGCATGGGTTGATGCTCAACCACTGAACCACACCTTCCAATTTTTAACTGAATTTTTATTGTTGTTTAGGCATATGAGTTCTGTATATATTTCAGATGAGATTTATGGTTTACAAAAATTGCTTCCATTTTGTAGGTTGTCTTTTCATTTGTTGGTTGTTTTTTTGCTGTTCTGAACACTTTAACTGGATGCAGCCTCACATAACCAACAGAACGATTCTGTAAGTTTAAACTAGTGATGATATCTTCAAGCTGTTTATAGCTAATTGGTGCCAGGTTATAAAAGTAAGCGCCTCTAAAACTTTCTGGGGCTTTTATCAACCATATTAAACTATTTCAAGACTGTAATATCAAATTTTAGTAAATAATATTGTTTTGTAATAAAGTGATTATGAACTAATTTAAAAACCTTACTGTGACTTGGACAGAAAAAATCTATGATAGTGGTAATGAGTTTATTAGAATACCTCCGTGTAGTTAAGTTCTATATCAATATCTAGAAATCCTGGGAATTCATTGAGAGAACGGAGGTGTGATAAGACTAGCCTATTTGATTTAGACAAATGTCACCTAGCTAAAATGTTAGCTTATTGGTACGAGGAAAAAAACATTAGGGATCAGATAACTGCCTTGTAAATACCTCATGCGTCCAGAGAAAATAAAACATAGGCAGGGGAAAGAATAGATGGTTGGTACAATTTTGGTCCTCTTCTTAGCCCCACTGTATCAGAAGTTAAACTAGAGAAGTCTAGGCTTCACAATTGTTAATGAGACCTCTTGTGATTCTTCAATAAATAAGGAAAATGTTGATTTCCAAGATCTTCTAAATGAAAGGTAAGATTAAATGCTTATGCCTTTAGAGTTAGATGTTTCCCACCCATACGTGAAATTGTGGCCATACTTCAGTGGTGACATTTTTCACTAACACAGGTCTTTTATAAAACATTCTAAATTATTTGCTTTAGAAGAGATGAATAATTCTAGGAAGAAGTTGAATAAGCACAAAGTAATGTTATATCTGGATCTTGGGGTATATCAGCCATAATTTTAGATTTTTCCTTATCTCTTAGATGTCACCTCAAGTATTCAGTGTCCAGCATTGACATACATGGTCATTAGTCTTGTAGGACATTTTGTCCTGTCTAAAATGAGTAATGAGATATTTGGTCCATGCCAAAAGATCGTTCATATTTTGTTCTGTCCTTAACATCCATGGAGACATTTGATCCATAGTTAATATAAACCCTACACTTCTGAAGATCTGAGTCCTGACCTATGTACCTGCCCCATGTATTCTTGCCAGCCAGGCTACCAAGGTAAGAAGGGTTATTACTGCCAGGAGAGCACAACATAATCATTGGACCAATACAATCTGATATGATTTTTATGTTTTAATACTATAATCCAGAGTATAGCTAAACACTATGGGCTATTTGAATGCAAGAATAACTTCTTCGGTTGTAAAGTAGTTTTGTAATGTGTTTTTATTGAGAAAGAGGGAAAGACAGAGAAAAGAAAGGAGGGAGGGAGAGGGAAGGGAGGGAGGGAAGAAGCCAGAATGGGGAGAGGGAGGGATAGAGGGAGGAAGGGAGGGGAACATCAACCCATAAAATGGGTATGTGCTCTGACTGGGAATCAAACCAGTGACTTTGAGGTGCATGGAATGACACTCATCCAACTGAGCCACACTGGTCAATGCAAGTGTTAATGTATTTGACAGGATCAAATTTCAAAGACTTTTTGGTGTGACCCAAACGTCCCCATGGACCAAATGTCTACTAATTGTGGTTAGGAATAAGAATTGTTAAGAGATATGTTTATAGCTGCCTGCAGACATTGTTCAGACACATAAATTATTCTTGTCATCACTTACAAGTTCCATGTCATTTACTTTAAAGAAAAAAGACGTTATATTTTCGATCAATATCACAAGCCATTTTCCAAAAGCTGTGCTCAGGCTATCACGCCCATGCATATTACAGAGGCATCTCCTGTGAGGGAGTGAGGGCCTTTTTTGATGCTCAAGGGCTGAATTTTCTTCATCTAAAATAATGTGTCCACCTTCTAAGGAAGTTCAGAAATGGAGAGGTGTGTACTTTTTTATCCCTTCCTCCACCCTGCCAGGTGGGATCTGACAGAATAAAAAATTTGTTCTTTACATGTTAATTTTCAGATATCTCAATATTATCTCAATATCCTGAAATATCTCAAATATTTATCTTTGTCTGAGTTCCCCCAGAAGTGGATTTTGTGGTAAAGATTAGAAAACAAATGTGTTGATTCAAGAGACAAAAAAGGACACATCAGTATGATATTGGGGACAGGAGACAGGAAAATGAAGGGAGTAAATGAACAGTGTGTTTTCTAGCAGGTTAGTTACCACTGTGGTTAAGTGGAGTTCATTCCTTAGTGTGACTCTGAAGGTAGTGTGCAACATAAACTCAGATTTATCCTACTCTAAATGCAGGGAGCTGGCATAATCACATACCAACCCTCATAAGTCAATGAGTGAGAGGTGACCACAGATGTGTTGACTTTCTGGTGCTTCTGACACTCTGTGTAGGAGTGAGAGGTGACCACAGATGTGTGGACTTTCTGGTGCTTCTGACACTCTGTGTGTATGGGCACAGTATTCAGAGAAAGTCCTTTAGCAAACAGTTACAGATACTGGCAGTTGGAAGTTGAGCCCCAGGAACTGAGAGGTAGAGGCCAAAAGGATTTGAGCAGGACATGAAAGTACTCTGTGGGAGTGGGGATATATCAAGAATCTTTAATTCAGAAATAAGGATTAGAGATACAGATTTGTAGTCATTGATATAAACTGCAATTAAAATTTATGAGAATGGATAAGATCACTTAGGGAAATAGAAAAGAGACGAGGACTGTACATTTAGTTCCAGCACCAAAATAACAAATGAAATCAATAAAGCAAACCCATAAGGAACATGAAATGATAAAGGAGAAACAACAAAGATGTGATATCATTGGAGCCAAGTTTTTAAGAGCACACCAAGAAAGAAACGGTACTTAGGAAGCATTCAGTGAGTATTAGCTGCTACTATTACTCCTTCCTTCATTCCTCCTTTCATTGAATTGATTATATTCTTCTGAATCTGGAAAAAAGTAAAGGAAAGAAATGAGTAATAAGCCTTACTAAATGCTGCTGACATGGGAATAAAAAATGAGATGTGAGATTCCACTCATATTTTGAAAAGAAAACCCAATTGGCAGTCCTAGGTGGCTCTTGCCCTTACAGGCAGGTATTGCAATAACTCCCTCTGGGGTATATTCTGAGCAGCAACCTAGTAGTGAATTCTAGGAGTCTGAAAACAAAACTCAATTGACAGTCCCGGAGGGCTGTGACTCCTGCAAGGAGTTAAAAGAAAAGCCTATGGAGATAACATTGGCAAATACATTCTCACATGCAGTGGCCTTCTTATTGTTTCATCGATGGTTTCTTTTGCAGTGCAGAACCTTTTTGTTTTGATGTAGTCCCATTTGTTTATTTTCTCCTTAGTTTCCATTGCCCTAGGAGCTTTGTGGGTAAAGATATCTCTACGACATATGTCTGCTATTTTGCTGCCTATGGCTTCTTCTAAGATTTTTATGGTTTCTTGCCTTAGATTTTTGAAATATGCTATTGGTATTTTAGTGGGGATAGCATTGAATCTGTAGATTGCTTTGGGTGGTATGGACATTATAATGATGTTGATTCTAACAATCCATAAATGCATTGTATTCTTCTATTTGTTTATGTCTTCCTCTATCTCTTTATTCAATGTCCTGTAGTTTTCCACGTACAGGTCTCTTACCTCCTTAGTTAAGTTTATTCCTAGGTATCTTAATATTTTTTTTGCTGCAATGGTAAATGGGGTTCTTTTTTTAGTTTCCCTTTCTGTGAGAAATATTTCAAGATTTTATTATTTTGTGTATAAAACAGCCAGAGATTTCTGGGTGTTAATTTTGTATCCTGCTCTATTGCTAAATTCATTAAGTGTAGTAGTTTTTTGATGGAGCCTTTAGGGTTTTCTATGTAGAATATCATGCCATCAGCAAATAATGACAGCTTTACTTCTTCTTTTCCAATAAGGATGCCTTTTATTTCTTCTTCTTGTCTAATCACTATGGCTAGCACTTCCAGTACTGTGTCAAATAGGAGTGGTGAAAGTGAGCATTCCTGTCTTATTCCTGTTCTTAGGGGAAATGGTTTCAGTTTTTGCCCATTGAGTATGATATTGGCTATAGGTTTGTCATATATGGCCTTTATCATATTGAGATATACTCTCTATTCCCACTTTGCTGAGAGATTTTATCAAAAACGGGAATTGGATTTTTTTTAATGCTTTCTCTTCATCTATGATCATGTGATTTTTGTCTTTCAATTTGTTTATGTTATGTATTATATTTATTGATTTGGGAATATTATACCAGCCTTGCATCTCTGGAATAAATCCCAATTGATCATGGTGTATGAACTTTTTAATATATTGCTGGATGTGATTTGCCAATATTTTGTTGGAGATTTTAGCATCTCTGTTCATCAGGGATATTGGCCTGTAATTCTCTTTCTTTATAGTGTCTTTATCTCGTGTTGAAATTAGGATAATGCTGGCATCATAAAAATTTGGGTGTGTCCCTTCCTCTTGGATTTTCCTAAATAGTTGGAGGAGTATAGGTTTTAGTTCTTCTATGAATGTTTGGCAATACTACCCTCTGAAGCTGTCCAAACTGGTCTTTTGTTTGGTGGTAGGTTTTTTTTTTATTACTGCTTCTATTTCTGCAGTTGTTATTGGCCTATTCAGGTTTTCCAATTCCTCCTGTTTTAGTTTTGGGAGATTATATTTTTCTAGGAATTTGTATATTTCATCCACATTGCCCAGCTTGTTGGCATTTAGTTGTTCATAGTATTTTCTTACAATCCTTTGTATTTCTGTGTTGTCAGTGGTTACTTCTCCACTTTCATTTCTCATTTTATTTGTTTGTGTCCTCTCTCTTTTTTTTTCTTGATGAGTCTTGCTAATGGCTTATCAATTTTATTTATCCTTTCAAAAAAAACATTCTTGTTTTCATTGAGTTTTTGTATTGTAGGATTAAATAGTTTATTGCTGACTTTATTTATTTATTTATTTATTTTTTTGAGGTACGCCTGTAGTGCTATGCATTTTCCTCTCAGGAATGCTTTTGTTGTGTCCCAGAGATTTTGGCTTGTGGTGTGGTCATTTTTCATTTGTTTCTAGGAAGTTTTTTATTTCTTTCTTGATATCATTGTTAACCCATTCATTCTTTAATAACATGCTATTTAGTTTCTATGTGTTTGAATATTTGGGGTGTTTCTTACTATAATTTATTTTTAATTTCATTCCACTGTGATCTGAGAAGATGCTTGATATGATTTCAATCTTTTTGAACTTGTAGAGACTTGTTTTGTGTCCTAATATGTGGTCTATCTGTGTGAATGACCCATGTTTCCTTGAGAATGCATATTCTGCTACATTGTGGTGCTATCCTATCTAATAAAAGACAAAAAGGGTAATTAACTGTACCTCCGCTATGCTTCCCATTAGCTAATCAGGGTGATATGCAAATTAACCGCCAACAAAGATGGTGGTTAATTTGCATATGCAGGCTCCAAGGGGTGGAGCGAAGCCACACAGCCCCAAAGCCGCCAAGCAGCAAGGCCTCCCGACCCTGGGATCAGCGGAGCCGTGAGGCTTCCCAGCACCGGCATCAAGCAGAGCCATGAGGCCTCCCAGCACTGGGATCAATAGAACAATGAGGCCCCCCAAAGCCCAAGCAGCAAGGCCTCCCGACCCTGGGATCAGCGGAGCCGTGAGGCTTCCCAGCACCGGCATCAAGCAGAGCCATGAGGCCTCCCAGCACTGGGATCAATAGAACAATGAGGCCTCCTTGCACCAGGATCAGCGGAGCCATGAGGCCTCCCAGCCCCTGGAGCAGCGTGACTGGGTGCAGTGCCGTAACCCCCAGATAGGCCCTGCTCTGTAGATTACAGGTGGCAGTGCCCCAACCCCCTGATCCGTCCTGCTCTTTGGGTGACAGGGGCGGCACCCCAACCCCCTGATCAGCCCTACTCTGTGCCTGTCAGGGGTCATTGCCCCAACTTCCTGATCGGCCCTGCCCTGAGTGTGTCAGGGGGCAGTGCCCCAACCTCCTGATCAGCCCTGCCCTGAGCGTGTCAGAGGTCATTGCACCAACCCCCTGATCCGTCCTGCTCTGTGCATGACAGGGGGCAGTGCCCCAACCCTCCAGTTGGTCTTATTCTGTGAGTGACAGGAGGCGGTGCCCCAACCATCCCCCCTGCCTATCTGCCCTGCTCTGTGCGTGACAAGGGCAGTGCCCCAACCCCCTGATAAGCCAGCACTGTGTGTGACAGAGAAAGGCACCCCAACCCCCTGATCCGCCCTACTCTGTGTGTGACGGGGTGGTGCCACCCTACTCTGTGTGTGACAGGGGGTGGTGCCACAACTGCACCCCCCGCATCAGCCCTGCCCTGAGTGTGATAGGGGGC